>NW_013961463.1:1345-1695 GCF_001266775.1 Austrofundulus limnaeus
TTTCTGTACAGAAATAAACTGACTTTAAGGATGTGGTTCTTTAAAAGCTGCTACTTCCTCAAAACTCACCCCTGAAACTAAACAGCAAATGCTGGCCAACGGTCAGTCAAAGCAGAACTGAACATCAGTGGGTATTTGTGTCTCCCCACAGACTGAGTGTTACTGTGCAGCTCAGCTTCAACAGTTCAGTCACAAAGAGTCAAGTGGAGCTTCTGCTCAGCTGTCTAAACTCTCAGGATGTCCTCAGGTATTCACTCCAAACCAGATCTGTCTCCTAAGGGGAGATATACCAGGAAGGCTGAGGAAAATGGAGCAGAGTGGGAGCTGACATCTATGTGTCTTTACAAACC
>NW_013961464.1:0-694 GCF_001266775.1 Austrofundulus limnaeus
TAAGTTATATACTCTTTACTACTTTCTGTTGTTAGCTAAGTTATATACTCTTTACTACTTTCTGTTGTTAGCTAAGTTATATACCGTTTACTACTTCCTACACTGTTGTTAGCTAAGTTCTAGACAGTTGTTAGCTAACATTATGACTCCTGAATCTTAGTTCTAAACTGCTTATATTTACTTTCGACTATTGTTGGCTATGTTCTAGACTATTGTTTGCTATGTTCTAGACTATTGTTGGCTATGTTCTAGACTATTGTTTGCTATGTTCTAGACTATTGTTGGCTATGTTCTAGACTATTGTTGGCTACGTTCTAGACTGTTGTTTGCTACATTCTAGACTGTTGTTGGCTATGTGCTAGACTATTGTTGGCTATGTTCTAGACTATTGTTGGCTATGTTCTAGACTATTGTTGGCTATGTTCTAGACTGTTGTTTGCTATGTTCTAGACTGTTGTTTGCTATGTTCTAGACTGTTGTTGGCTATGTTCTAGACTGTTGTTGGCTATGTTCTAGATTATTGTTTGCTATGTTCTAGACTATTGTTTGCTATGTTCTAGACTGTTGTTGTCTATGTTCTAGACTGTTGTTGGCCATGTTCTAGACTATTGTTGGCTATGTTCTAGACTATTGTTTGCTATGTTCTAGACTATTGTTGGCTATGTTCTAGACTATTGTTTGCTATGTTCTAGAC
>NW_013961465.1:0-694 GCF_001266775.1 Austrofundulus limnaeus
CAACACATTTTGAAATACTCTCAGCTGCATTATGTAACAGCATTATTACATTTTGCTGTGATTTTTACAAAATGCGCTTGTTGCTCTTTCTAGAAATGATAAAGTAATAATGTAACAAACGATCTCACTGCAGTGTTTGTGTTCATTTTAATCAATACACCTATAATAATTATCATGTTGCAGATACTAAACATTTAAATCTGTTTAGAATTTGAGTCTTTGGTCAATAAATGGCAAACTTTTGAAAATTTAGTTGCCTATTCATAGCCAGATTCCTTCGTATTAACCAACTCAGGAGGGCCTGAGAGTATTACAAAATGTGTTGTAAACTTTTATGTTTTGCGTCAATTATTACCTAATGCGGTTTTAGAGTGGATTTATTACATTTTGAATTCTGATTTTATTACATTATTACATAATGCGGTGTCATTACATAATTCAATGTTACATACTGTACGTATACAGAAGACAACAGTAATGGCTGGATATTGTTTTTAATTTCTTATTTTTTTCATTCAAAAATGAATGTTGGACACGGGAGATTTTTTTTCTTTTGTGTTCCCTCTCAAAAGTCATTAATCACTGTTGTGCCTGCTGGTTTATTAACACATTTACGTGTTCACCATTAGCGAGTTAGCCTACTATTCAGTTTCAGAATAAATATATCACACAGCCACACATGGAAGTATGTTAT
>NW_013961466.1:0-694 GCF_001266775.1 Austrofundulus limnaeus
ACCCGAGGACCAACGCGCACAATGTGACACATGCACACACTCACATTATAGGCAACTAAACAAAGAAACTTATAGTTTCTCTCTCATGAGGTAGTAAAATGAGATTCAAAAATAAACTTTAAAATGTATTGTTAAGTCTTGTGAAAGCAAATCCATACAGGACATTCAAACTTTTGATGTGCTAAAAGATGTAAGAACAAAATAAGTTATTATCTCTCTGTTCACCTAAACATTATTAAACTATATCTTAACTGATCCCTGCTCTGTCTGCTTGTCTCTGCATCTCTGTTTCTCTTTCTACTTTAAGGTGCCACTTTGATGAGGAGCGCTTTATTTTACATGTTGTTACTATGGATATAATTGTTTAAATAATATGTTTCGTAAAACACTGAAAATACATCTCAAGCAGTGATTCTTTGACATCCACTGACACTTTAAGATGGTATTTATGGCACCATGCCCATGGTTAGCATGGTTACTCTCTTTCTTCTTTACACTTTATTTTAACTTGTGAAACAACACAGCATGCAGATATATCCTCTGGTATGTCGTGTCCATTCGCATATTGAACAAAAAGTCTTGGTGGGCTGCCTGGTTGTAGGGCATGGGTCTGCTGCTGTTTGTTAGAGCGTGATGTGCTGCAGTCGGAGGATTTACCAGGATTTCCATGATGCAGTTTCACTTTGAGTATCTA
>NW_013961467.1:0-694 GCF_001266775.1 Austrofundulus limnaeus
TAGCTAAATAACAATAAAATGTTAGTAGAAATTTTAAACTAGGATTTTACCCTCATGATGTGAACTAAATAATGAAAGTGTGACTAAATACCTAATGACATGTTTTTATTTGCATTGTTCTTTCTTTCTCAGCTCAAATAGAAATAATACCTTGTAAAATCTGTGGGGATAAATCATCAGGGATTCACTATGGTGTCATCACATGTGAAGGCTGCAAGGTAAGCTCATACAGAGCCCATAAAACTTGCAAAACTGCTGAGCAATAATTTACTCAGCCGCCTGCAACAACTGTGTTTTCTGTATGTGTGCAGGGTTTCTTTCGACGCAGCCAACAAAACAAAGCTATGTACTCCTGCTCACGACAGAGGAACTGTCTGATTGACCGGACCAACCGTAACCGCTGTCAGCACTGCAGGCTGCAGAAATGTGTCGCTCTGGGCATGAGCCGAGACGGTGAGTTCAATTCATAGTTAACTAAATTATGATGTCTGCATGTTAGCAAAATATCTCATGAACCCCAGTACAAATTGATAGAAAAACATACAAATGGCATCACTGCCACAAATTAAACAGATAATGAGCTAAAACTTGGTGTGTAGTAGCTCAGACTGATCTCTGACATCTGTTTTGATGACTAATAGATTGGGTGAGAGCTAATGTTTAAAGGGATCCATGATTAGTTGTAACATTAGAC
>NW_013961468.1:0-234 GCF_001266775.1 Austrofundulus limnaeus
CTTGAACCTGTTCACGAGGTCGTGGCCAACCAAAAATGGAATTGATTCCCACGGTGACACGTAGACAGCGTGTTCAAACTTCCATGGACCAAGCTGGACTTTTATTAGAGTCACTGAGGACAACGTCACTCGTGCGTCTCCAAAGCCTTGGACATCCACTGAACAATCTACTTGGACTATTTCTCTGTTAGCACGCTTAGCAGCAGTTAACAGTTCTTCTAACAGTTTTGTTGA
>NW_013961468.1:1234-1694 GCF_001266775.1 Austrofundulus limnaeus
GAAGATTAATCTGTTGATCCACTGTTTGGACATGTTCACCCATTTGGGACTGCAAATCTTCCTTTTCTTGTGCTGCGACATTAAGTTGTTGTTTCAATAGCTCATTTTCTTGTCTCAATTTAGCCATTTCTTCTGACTGAAGCTGTTTTTGTTGATTTGTTTCCATGATTTGAGCTTGCAGCTGGTTTACCAGCTGAACTTCCACTCCTAATCTGGCATTTAAGAGGACTGCTAGTTGAGACAAACGTCTGATTTGCGAATCAGCTTTTTCCTTAACATCAGCTTTATCAGCTAAATGTTGCAACTGATCGTTGATTTCAACGCAACTCATTTTAGCCACGTCATCTGGCCAATTTCCGATAATTGGGTTGGTTAAAAGAGCTAACGCATCGCCTAAATTGTTTAGAAACGATTGATCAGGGTGCTCCTGAACCTCCACTTTATCTTTTGAGGCCATCGT
>NW_013961469.1:0-694 GCF_001266775.1 Austrofundulus limnaeus
TGAAGATGAAACGTGAACATGAAACACTTCACTTCACTAACTTTACAGATCTCCACACCAACTTTAAATGAAACATCAAACATTTAGTCATGCTGCTTAGCGTAAACGTTAAAGCAGACCTCAGATGAAAGGTGAGCAGAAAGCAGGATGGAAGATTAAAAACTGATTTTCAGTGGTGATTTCCAATGATCTGCTTTATCACTATTATAAAAATATATTTAAAGTTTTCACTTTTTATTTAAAAAATTTGTGTTTTGAGGTTAATTACTTAAATAGGTGTGATACCATTCTTATCACAAACCAAACTAAAAAGAGTCTGTTATATCCATCTCACTTCTTTATAAATTTAAGTTAACATCAGGAAGAAGGAATAGTGCAGAAGTTGTGTGAGCAAGAATCTTATCTGCTCAGACTGTCGATGTCACCATAAAGTCACAGTTTGAGTTTGTGCTGCTCAACCACAGAATAATCTGTTGTTAGTTTTAATCAGAGCGGTGACACCAGTAATAAAGCACCCAGAGACAAATCATGTTAATGAGCTTCTCTCAGCCAGCACACACAGTATGATCACAGTCATGCAGCTACTGGGTGTGTCGTGGCAGCGATCCAAATCTGTGTTTTCTAAAAAACATAACTGCTTGCTGATGTAGTCGTTCAACAAAGCTGACACAAACAACTCGTTCTTCAGAAACTT
>NW_013961470.1:0-694 GCF_001266775.1 Austrofundulus limnaeus
TCACCTGGGCTGAATCTCTGTGGACACCTGCTTCTCCTAATGAAGATCCATGTCTTCATTTCCATTTCTGGAGTCATATCAGACACTGCCGAGCACAAAACCGGCCTGTTTCCTTCAGAGGCCTGGAGAGCCGGATAGAATGACACCGCTAAGTGCTCTGGCAGAGCGGGACAGCTGCAGAGCCTGAAAATGGGATTTGGTTGAGGGTTCTGAAGTGGGGGGCTTGGATGGAGAGAATCTGATGTTTGGATTGGCCACAATGGTAGCCGTGTGCTACCTCAGCAGCTCCTTGAGACTAATGAGGCTTTCTGTGGAGATGGTAGAGGAGAGGAGAGGGCCTGAGGAGGTGGAGAAGAGAACACAGAAGGAGTGTACTACACGCCTTCCTCACACACCACTGTCACCTCCTCTCCTGATTTCTGCTCACTCTCGAGAACAAACACCAAAGATCTCCTTTAACACTGTGAATTATATTCGCTCACTGATAAACACGCACAGGTGTCAAAACTCATGAGGCCACAGAAGCACCTGGTTTGAGACTGGCTGATCTCTTGTTGAGCTGCCATGGCTGTAAAAATTCTATAAATTAGCAATTTGTTTTTTACACACATTAAAAACACACAAGAAAACAAAAAGTGGAAACGTTGACTATTGTTCTTTTTAAATCCAGCATAAAGAGATCACTAATCCCAAA
>NW_013961471.1:0-362 GCF_001266775.1 Austrofundulus limnaeus
CTGAGACTAGGAAACCTGTCAGAGGAGTCCAAACCAGGCTGAGACTGGGAAACCTGTCTGAGGAGTCCAAACCAGGCTGAGACTGGAAAACCTGTCAGAGGAGTCCAAACCAGGCTGAGACTGGGAAACCTGTCTGAGGAGTCCAAACCAGGCTGAGACTGGGAAACCTGTCTGAGGAGTCCAAACCAGGCTGAGACTGGGAAACCTGTCAGAGGAGTCCAAACCAGGCCGAGACTGGGAAACCTGCCTGAGGTGTCCAAACCAGGCTGAGACTGGGAAACCTGTCTGAGGATTCCAAACCAGGCTGAGACTGGGAAACCTGTCAGAGGAGTCCAAACCAGGCTGAGACTGGGAAACCTGTC
>NW_013961471.1:1362-1694 GCF_001266775.1 Austrofundulus limnaeus
ACTGGGAAACCTGTCTGAGGAGTCCAAACCAGGCTGAGACTGGGAAACCTGTCAGAGGAGTCCAAACCAGGCCGAGACTGGGAAACCTGTCAGAGGAGTCCAAACCAGGCCAAGACTGGGAAACCTGTCTGAGGAGTCCAAACCAGGCTGAGACTGGGAAACCTGTCAGAGGAGTCCAAACCAGGCCAAGACTGGGAAACCTGTCTGAGGAGTCCAAACCAGGCTGAGACTGGGAAACCTGTCAAAGGAGTCCAAACCAGGCCGAGACTGGGAAACCTGTCAGAGGAGTCCAAACCAGGCCAAGACTGGGAAACCTGTCTGAGGAGTCCAAA
>NW_013961472.1:0-694 GCF_001266775.1 Austrofundulus limnaeus
CTGAGTTAAAACAACTTATTTTGTCTTGAAAGTGGATTATAAGGTACAAAATTAGATGAAAATAGTTTTTTTTATATGTATACTTTTTTAAAATGTTAGTGCCATACTATTTTTTCTGACCTCTTTCCAACTCTGGGCTCAAAGATGCCAATCGTTCAAGTAAAAAGTTACTAGAGGTGAACATCTCTAATCTGTGTCTGATAAGAGACATACTTTGATACATTGCTATTAAAATGATTTATTAATACTGTTATGGAAATATTTATTTAACATATCAAATATATATACAGCACAAGACAATCTGTCCCATAAACATGCTACAGTGCAATTCGGTACGAGTTTTAATTTAACATGTTAAAAGTTGACGTGACGCATCATGAAGCAATATTATTTATGTTTTACTACTTAAAATATATATTCACAAACTGATCCCTTTGTAAAAGATGACAAAAAAACTGACTTGGCAGCACAAAGGGTCAGTGGTTAGCACTGATGCATCACATCAAGAAGGTCCTAGGTTCGATCCTTGGCTAGAACCTGGGGTCTTTCTGTGTGGAATTAGCATCTCCTCCTTGTGCTTGTGTGGGTTTACTCCTGTTTCCCCCGAGACCAAAAACATGTACGGTAATAGGTTGCCTTCAGGCCCAGGCCGCCCTTACAAAAGAAATCTGTAATCTCAATGGGATTTGCCTGG
>NW_013961473.1:0-694 GCF_001266775.1 Austrofundulus limnaeus
CTTATTACTTCATATAAAAGTACTGTATGTTTTTAATAAACATTTTGTCAGTGTTATGAAAGAGTTCACCATAATCATATGAACAAAAAATTGCTTTATACTGAAGTTTACAGCAAAACTCATAATTACATCTGAAAAACTCAATGCTCAGAAGTTTGTTTGATGCACCGATATGCAAACATCTGAATCATAATCAAATCAAATCATGATACGCCTAAAGATTCCCTACTAAAAATGATCCCCAGCTTATATTCAAACAGCTGAATAAACAAACTGTGTTCTTAAAATTCTGCAAATCTGTTTGCCTGTTAACAAAAAATAAAAAATAAAACTCAAGAACACAACAGATTCTAATGAAACTTTAGGTGTACATATAGAATTGAATAAACATCTCAGTGAGCTGTGGCTGTTTGGAGACTGGTTGGGGACTCAGAATTGCAGGAAAATTGTGAAGAAAAGTTAATTTTCTGTTGCAGTCTCATTGAACTCGGAATGCTTAATGTCAACAAGCCTTGTGGTTGCACTTTAAGCAATAAGATATAAAAACAAAAAATCAGTTTATGTGTGCACAGCTCATAAAACGGCATCTTTTGTTGCCCACCTCCTCCCATGGCTGGTTTTGGAGCTACCTTTGCAGTCATTTATGATTCAGTCCATTGAAGTAAAGATAGACAGATTTGGACATATTATTATT
>NW_013961474.1:0-431 GCF_001266775.1 Austrofundulus limnaeus
GAGACCTGATGTGGACCCAGAGACCTGATGTGGACCCAGAGACCTGATGTGGACCCACAGACCTGATGTGGACCCACAGACCTGATGTGGACCCAGAGACCTGACGTGGACCCAGAGACCTGATGTGGACCCAGAGACCTCATGTGGACCCAGAGACCTGATGTGGACCCACAGACCTGATGTGGACCCAGAGACCTGACGTGGACCCAGAGACCTGACGTGGACTCACAGACCTGACGTGGACCCAGAGACCTGATGTGGACCCAGAGACCTGACGTGGACCCAGAGACCTGATGTGGACCCAGAGACCTGACGTGGACCCAGAGACCTGACGTGGACCCAGAGACCTGACGTGGACCCAGAGACCTGATGTGGACCCAGAGACCTGATGTGGACCCAGAGACCTGACGTGGGCTCACAGACCTGACGTG
>NW_013961474.1:1431-1694 GCF_001266775.1 Austrofundulus limnaeus
CCAGAGACCTGATGTAGACCCAGAGACCTGATGTAGACTCACAGACCTGATGTGGACCCAGAGACCTGATGTAGACTCACAGACCTGATGTGGACTCACAGACCTGATGTGGACTCACAGACCTGATGTGGACTCACAGACCTGATGTAGACTCACAGACCTGATGTAGACTCACAGGCCTGATGTAGACTCACAGACCTGATGTGGACCCAGAGACCTGATGTAGACTCACAGACCTGATGTAGACTCACAGACCTGATGTA
>NW_013961475.1:0-693 GCF_001266775.1 Austrofundulus limnaeus
ACACACACACACACACACACACACACACACACACACACACACAGTCTTTCCCTCTGTGCCACTCGCCCTGTTTTTATTGTTTACTTTTCCTCGCTTTTAAGGAAATTGCTCCACATCTTGAAAGAAAAGCATAAAGAAAGGGGAAGGAAGTTGGAGAGTCAAACAGAGCATCAAATCTTGGGAGAACTTCATTCTGTTTCCCAAGCAGCAACAGTAAAGCTAAAAGTTAGGTTTTTGCAGATATTTCCCTTTAAAACTCCAGGAAAAATGAATTTGTCAGAACCAGAAGTCTTCATTGTTTATAATGACCGACTGCCAAAAGTTGAAAATGGTCATTTCTCAACATAACATGCTCTAAATTATTGGCATGAAAGGCAAAGGCCAACATGCATTCTTTCAAAGAAGGTTAGGCTTTGAATTTATTTCATTTTTCACTTTTTGAAGTCAGTTCCATCGTGCACTTTACTGGTCCTGCCATTCCTAAAGGGATTTCAGCCTCGTGTCTTAATGACTGTGGTTTTAAGCGTCCATTCCAGTTAAACGTTAAAACACTCAAAGCCTTCTGAAAGGAGGCCCTGCAGAGGGACATCCATCATTGACATCATCAGTAATTGTAGTGACACACTCAGCAAAACATGCCCAGCTGTGTGTGTGTGTGTGTGTGTGTGTGTGTGTGTGTGTGTGTGTGTGTGT
>NW_013961476.1:0-693 GCF_001266775.1 Austrofundulus limnaeus
CTCACCTTCTGTCTCATTACCTGTCTCCTCACCTGTCTCATCTTCTGTATCATCACCTGTCTCATCTTCTGTCTCATCACCTGTCTCCTCGCCTGTCTCATTACCTGTTTCCTCACCTGTTTCATTACCTGTCTCCTCACCTGTCTCACCTTCTGTCTCCTCACCTGTCTCATCACCTGTCTCCTCACCTGTCTCATCACCTGTTTCATCACCTGTCTCATCATCTGTCTCACCTTCATTCATCACCTCCCTCACCTTCTGTCTCCTCACCTGTCTCACCTTCTGTCTCATCACCTGTCTCACCTTCTGTCTCATCACCTGTCTCACCTTCTGTCTCCTCACCTGTCTCATCACCTGTCTCACCTTCTGTCTCCTCGCCTGTTTCATCACCTGTCTCATCACCTCCCTCACCTTCTGTCTCCTCACCTGTCTCAGCTTCATTTATCACCTCCCTCACCTTCTGTCTCATCACCTGTCTCACCTTCTGTCTCCTCCCCTGTTTCATCACCTCCCTCAACTTCTGTCTCATCACCTGTCTCACCTTCTCTCATCACCTGTCTCCTCATCTGTCTCATTACCTGTTTCATCATCTGTCTCATCACCTGTCTCACCTTCTGTCTCATCACCTGTCTCACCTTCATTCATCACTTGTCTCACCTTCTCTCCTCACCTGTCTCATCACCTGTCTCATCA
>NW_013961477.1:0-693 GCF_001266775.1 Austrofundulus limnaeus
ACCCCCAACTCCAACCCCCACCTCTGCCTTGCTGAGAGCCCATTAAGACAGAGTTAATTAAAGCACAAGTCATTGCCACAGCAGGAGGAGGTGTACAATTACACGTTGGCATTTACCTGCCATTTTTACTGTATAGCTCTCAGCTGGAGGTCACTTCTCAACACACGCCTCACTCTGAGTGGGTTCAACTGAGGAGCCTTTATTACAGAATAAAACAGAATCACAATTATTTTGGGTAATATTGTGTTATTCAAAATGATTATTCATTGAGTTTGGAAATGTTGCATTTCTGGCCCTGGAAGGTGAAATTTACCTGGACTTCCTGTTGAACTCTCCCTTTAAATATCTGACAGTGTTTATCAGAATCAGAAAATTCATTCATTCATTCATTCACTTCTTTGTTCATATAGGCTACTATATATATAAAACACAAATAAATTCAACAACATAGTCTGCTTCCATTATATAATTTCAGGTTTCACGAAGGAGTTGCATCTTTTCACCTGAAAAAGACTCATCATACGATGGATAAAAAATGTTGATTACTTGGGAGAATATCTTTGTTGTTTGTCTCGTTTGTCTATGTCTCTGTGATGGTCTGGACACTTGCCCAGCACAGGGACTAAAGTAGCTGTGTTTCCATTGTAAATGTGCGCAAAACTTTGACGATATTCTGTTAATGTCGAAAAACAC
>NW_013961478.1:0-299 GCF_001266775.1 Austrofundulus limnaeus
ACGAATATTTTACCTGGTGGGCCTGTTCCAGGGTCGGGTTCATTTTTTTGTGCCTCCATGATGTCAGCCTCAATGGGCCAGGTGAGTGCTCCAACGAAGCAGGAGGTGGGGAGAATGTTGATCTCGGCCTTGGGAGCGTTGGTGGTAGAAAATTGCCGAGAGAGGGCATCTGGTTTGATGTTCCGGGATCCAGGTCTGTAAGTAATGGAAAAGTTGAAACGAGCAAAAAACACTGACCAGCGGGCCTGACGTGGGTTTAATCTTTTTGCATTCTGAAGGTATACTAAGTTCTTGTGATC
>NW_013961478.1:1299-1693 GCF_001266775.1 Austrofundulus limnaeus
CCCCTGTTCTATCGGCGGGTCTGACCTTTTCCCCCATTAGGACAATTAGCCAAAAAAATGTCCCTTAGTTCCACAGTAAATACACTCTTTAGCCAAAAAACGTCTTTGTCTCTCTTCAGGTGTTAATTGAGTGCGTCCCACCTGCATAGGTTCGGGCTCGGGATCAGATGAACAGGGTACTTCAAATGGTGATGATACTTCCGGTGTTATGTGAACCACTGCATTCTGGGATTTGAAGTTCTTCTGCCGGTTTCTTTCGCGAAGGCGGTTGTCAATCCGGATGGCTAAAGCGATCAGCTCGTCCAGGTCTCGGGGTTCCTCTCGGGTTGCCAGTTGGTCCTTTATCTGCTCAGAAAGAGAATTTACAAAAGTTCCTTTAAGCGCTAATTCATCC
>NW_013961479.1:0-358 GCF_001266775.1 Austrofundulus limnaeus
GCCTCCTCCCTCGGCTCCATGTCTGCTCCCACCTCCTCCCTCGGCTCCACGCCTGCTCCCGCCTCCTCCTGGGGCTCCGCATCTGCTCCTGCCAGGTCTCGCCATGGGTGGTTTCCGGGTCGTCCCCCTGGACTCTTGGCATGTGGGAGATGATTGTTGTGTTCCCATGGACTTCCATGTTTTGTCCTTGAGTTTGTTTTGTCCCGTATTCCCTTGTTCCGTGCCTCTCCTTGTTGATCATCGGGAGACGATCATTAATGGGGGGGTGGGGGTGGTTCTGTCATGATTTCAGTTTTCACCTTGGTTTTCCTAGTGTTTCTATGTTCCCCAGTGTGTCTCAGCCCAGCTGCCCCTTGTC
>NW_013961479.1:1358-1693 GCF_001266775.1 Austrofundulus limnaeus
CGTACGAACCCTTTGTACGAACAAAAGTAGGAGAAATTTAGGATAAGAATACGAACATGTTCTTGCATGAGGCCCATTATGAGGAAACAACTTCTATGTTCAAAATACTTTTTAAGACTACTTTGCTTACATGTACAAAGGTATAATTGTTTTACTTAAAGATCTAAACTTTGATTCCACCACCCTACATGTACAGTGCTGGCACATCACACTGATGATTGGTTAAAACATATTGATAGAAAACAATTAGTAGGTTTCTGAAGAAACATTGTTGATCGTGAAATTTTACTTTTGAAGTTTTCAGCTTTTGTTTTGACAAATCAATTCAATTCAAT
>NW_013961480.1:0-693 GCF_001266775.1 Austrofundulus limnaeus
CGAAAACTGTTCGTTTCAAGGGCTGTTCGGTACTTTGATAGAGAGGGCAAAGGTCCACCTCTCAGTTACCGACTTCTCAGTGCGCTGAAAGGCGGGAAACAAAGCGCCGTAGTAACTACATCTGCTTAGAACACGCAGAGCACATTTTAGCTCAGCATTACAAGACCGCTTCCACTTCTCTGGCCGCCGACACACACAAAGGGAACATTTGTCCTCGCCGTAGGGGACTGCCTGGCCCTAAATAGGCATCCCGGGGCACTCTCTGCGGGGCCCGGAGCTGCGTCTCAGGGGTACACTAATGGGAAATGAAAGGCTATCAAAGGGAAGTATCACGATGGCATCGAGGGGGGGTTATGAGAAAACAAAGCATCCTTTCCACAGCACCTTCTTCCATCATTTACATGGTAATCAGGTCCGGAGCTGACAGACTCCTCTGTTCACTTGCTTTGCTTATTTTTCTTACTTTCTTTATTTACAACCAGCTTCATCCCCTCTCTAATCAGCAGCTTCACATTTCATCACTTTTTATGTAATTTATTTGACTCCTGGGTGTCCTCTTCTTCTTCCCTCCCCTCTGATAAATTTCACTTATTTATTTGTTTCTTTTTTTCACTTCCTGTCACAGTGTTCTCCAGGCACCCTCAATAAAAAGGACCACACTGCAAAAAATGTCCATCTAACCAAGTTTTAAAA
>NW_013961481.1:0-582 GCF_001266775.1 Austrofundulus limnaeus
GACCTGTTTCAGGTTCTGTAGGCTGTGACCTGTTTCAGGTTCTGTAGGCTGTGACCTGTTTCAGGTTCTGTAGGCTGTGACCTGTTTCAGGTTCTGTAGGCTGTGACCCGCTCAGGTTCTGTAGGCTGTGACCCATTTCAGGTTCTGTAGGCTGTGACCTGTTTCAGGTTCTGTAGGCTGTGACCTGTTTCAGGTTCTGTAGGCTGTGACCTGTTTCAGGTTCTGTAGGCTGTGACCTGTTTCAGGTTCTGTAGGCTGTGACCTGTTTCAGGTTCTGTAGGCAGTGACCTGTTTCAGGTTCTGTAGACAGTGACCTGTTTCAGGTTCTGTAGGCTGTGACCCCTTCAGGTTCTGTAGGCTGTGACCTGTTTCAGGTTCTGTAGGCTGTGACCTGTTTCAGGTTCTGTAGGCAGTGACCCCTTCAGGTTCTGTAGGCTGTGACCTGTTTCAGGTTCTGTAGGCTGTGACCTGTTTCAGGTTCTGTAGGCTGTGACCCCTTCAGGTTCTGTAGGCTGTGACCTGTTTCAGGTTCTGTAGGCTGTGACCTGTTTCAGGTTCTAAAGACAGTGACCTGTTTCAGGT
>NW_013961482.1:0-692 GCF_001266775.1 Austrofundulus limnaeus
AAATAAATAAATAAATAAATAAATAAACACACATGACACATGCATGTCTTCTTGCATTCATCATGAGGTGCTGCAGCGCCCTCACACCGCAACTTCCCACAGCCCTGAATATTGGTGAAAGCTTTGTGTAGCTCTGAAAAAATAAATGTTGTGATGTTACATAAGGTTGTGCTATGTAATTGAGTCTGAACCAAGTAAACAGGATGACCGATTGACCAACATTTTAATTTAATTAAAAAAAAGGACCTGAATAGAACAAAAAAGAGGTTGGAAGTTTAAATCTTTGTTACGTTTCCTGACCAAGCTCTTATAAAAGAAATCTAAATGATCTGTAGTCTGACCTCTACTGGTTGCAATTCTTGTTTTAGAATTTTTTTTTCTTTAAATGTCTGACATACAGTATATAAACCAAATGTTCAGAAGCTAAGCTGGACTAATGTGTGTCACACGCACAAAATTTCCTGC
Organism: Austrofundulus limnaeus; assembly: GCF_001266775.1. Lineage (NCBI taxonomy): Eukaryota > Metazoa > Chordata > Actinopteri > Cyprinodontiformes > Rivulidae > Austrofundulus > Austrofundulus limnaeus. Next base: position 466 of record NW_013961482.1, read on the forward strand.
AGGGTATGATAATTGTCTTCTCTAACACCCTTTGTTTGTTAAAATCAAACATTACAGAGGATTTCATGGGTGTGCTTTGTGTATCAGTTACAGAAAAACTTGAAGAAGTCTGGGTGAATTGTCTTCCTCTCCATAAAAAAGTGAATAGATTTGGCTCCAGGCATAAATAAATAACAAGATCTTTTCTCCAGAACAATTCCTGCACCCCCACCCCGCTTGTCATGACC
>NW_013961483.1:0-280 GCF_001266775.1 Austrofundulus limnaeus
CATTATCACCTCTAGTAATATATTTACTGAGAAAAATGGTGACGTGTTCAATACTTATTTTACCCGCTGTAACTTACAGGAAAACTATTTATTGCAAGTGAAACCATTTTTTAAAGTCAGATAATTAAAAGGTGTTTTGCGGACAGCTCATCGTAAATGACAAATAGTAGTCACCAAAGTGTCCTTCAGCAGGTTACCGCCTGAACGGTTTTATTTTTAAAACATTAAAATACATGTGGCCCGAGAGTCGTGGGTTTCTGAAACTCCCTGTGCTAAAACC
>NW_013961483.1:1280-1692 GCF_001266775.1 Austrofundulus limnaeus
GCACAGAGGGACAGGAGCGCTCCTGTCCCTCTGTGCTGAAAGTTGAGCTTCAAAAAAAGAAAATAAAGCTTTTTTGACAAGTAAACAACTCCAGTTGTGACCTGGGACTTACAGCTGCAGCACTAAGAAGCAGCTACTTCATGCCTAACGTAAGGTGCTGACGTAGCAACGTCATTCATTCTATTAAAATAAAAATAAATTAGTTGACTTGTCCATGTAAACAACGAACAGTCTGCATGGAAATGACAACAGTAATTAGCTATGTGGTGGCCACGACATAATTATCACGTGTTATTATCTCTTAGCCACGTGCAAAAAATTTTTATTCCATGTCACCAGACAGGCTCCGTAGTAATCAGACTAAATGTCATTAGTTTTAGAGAAGTAGGAACGCTAGAGGTGCTGCAGCACC
>NW_013961484.1:0-692 GCF_001266775.1 Austrofundulus limnaeus
GTAACATACTCCAGATTAAATTAAACTAATGTCACACTTGCAGGATTAATTCAGTTTTAGAGCAGATTGTTGTAAAACACCTTTCTGTCCAACAGGGGGCGAAAAAGTTCACTTTTTAAACAAATCAAAAATTTTCAGCAAGGTTTCAGTCAGTGTTACTATAGAATAATATGATGTATATAATATAACACAATATAAATAAACATTATTATTTTACCTTTTTACACTGTTTACACAGTTCTTTAGAAGCTGTACTGCTGTTAGTTTATTTGACCATTTTCAACAGTAAAACTCCAATAAATATCTTTTTATGTCTATATCAAAGGAATTTCTGGAGACGCTGTTTCAGTCAGAAGTGTTGGATATTTAGCTGTGAATAAATGCATTGAATAACAGTTAAATATACTCATGCAGATTAAAATATTACCTACATCTTTATATTATTGTTCATTTGAATGGATGATCACTGGAGTCTGACAGAAGCAGAAGATGGAACATTTTCATAGTTTCCTTCACCATCTTCATCATGAAACACCTGTGGAAAAAATAAAAACACAAACCAAAGTTTTCTGACCTCACTTCTCTTATCTTTAGAATCCACAGCCAGATATACACAAATAAACCTTTAAAGTGATTTTAATACAAAGAAGTATTTTAAACACAAATGTTTTTGTATATTTGAAGCTTATGAA
>NW_013961485.1:0-522 GCF_001266775.1 Austrofundulus limnaeus
AATATTTATTGCTTTTGATTACAAACGTTTCTGCATTAGCATTTTTTTATTTAAAGAAGCTTTCAATACTACTCACCATAACATCCTTATTGAAAAGCTGAATAAGTATGGCATTAGAGGATTAGCACTATCTAGTCATTTGAAAAATAGGAAACAGTTTGTTCAAGTAAATAATGTAAGATTTGAAATAGAGTATGATCTTAAATAGTGCTCTTAACTGCAATTTCATTCCGCATTGCATCTTTGATGTTGTGTGTTAATGACAATAAAGCTGATTCTGATGTAATATTAGTTGTGGAGTTCCTCAGGTTTCTGTGCTTGGACCAAAACTGCTTAATTTATATGTGAATAATTTGGTCAATATGTCAAAGCATTTAAAATGTATTCTGTTTGCTGAAGACACAACACTTTTTCATTCTAGTGAAAATATTTCTGGAGGTGATACAGACAGAATTTAGGAAGGTACTTGGTTTGGAAAAAAGACTAAACTAAAGTCAATTATATTTTCTTATTATGTCATAT
>NW_013961486.1:0-692 GCF_001266775.1 Austrofundulus limnaeus
TCTCTCTCTCTCTCTCTCTCTCTCTCTCTCTCTCTCTCTCTCTCTCTTTACTTCTTCACAATGTAAACAAAACACAAAATAAGTTGTTTAGGAATCAACAACAAAAGACAAGGTGGTGCTGGTTCATGGTGCACACAGGTCAGGGTGGTCCAGCTTGACTCCCGGGGTTTTTAAAGGTGGAATCAAACTCTGTGGTGGTAAAAAATAAATTCTGCCCTGAGTCCTTCCTGGACTCTTTTTCCCTCATCATGTCGTGCTGCTTTCACAACACTTATCAGACCAGTATCTGTTCTGATCTCATTAAGAACCAGAACCTGGTTGTGGTGCCGCTCGCTCAGCTGATGGTCCAGTCCAGTTCCCTAAAGGTTTTTAATTTCACCGGATCAGGCAGAGATGTGTCACTAATCTGACTTCATCAGATTAATAAATCCAGCAGCAGAGCAGCTGATGATTGGTCTGTAGTTAAATAAAGCTGCAGCTGCAACAAAACACTTTATTGGTCTTCAGACAAAAAAAAACTGTAAATGCTGAAAAAGGTTAATTTCCATATTCTTTTCCACCACATTACACAGTTTTTTTCCAGCGAACTAAGTTTTAAACAAGCTGGATCATCTGTGTGAGATTATACACTCACCGGCCACTTTATTGGGTACACCACGCCAGTAACGGGTTGGATCCCCTTTTGCCTTCAG
>NW_013961487.1:0-374 GCF_001266775.1 Austrofundulus limnaeus
TTGCTAGCCCCTCCCACTCGGCACCTCCATGACCCCATCCAGGATTGACCGTGAGACAGTGGATGAAAAAGAGCTTTAGCAACATTTTATACTCCATTAAAAACCAAAATACACAAATTAGCTGTGTTACTCGTACACTCAAATAGTTTTTGTTCATAAATGTTTATTCAAGTACGTATCTGGACAAGGTGAGTAAATTTAAAATAGAGGTTTTAGTTAAAATGCCTTTACTGATGCCATTGCAATGCATTATCAGACTAGCAAATAAGTACGAATGCATGGGGGTTTTATAAATGCATTAAAGTAAATCCACAACTTGTAATATAGTTTGAAGTACAATTTTTATGCTAGTTTAAACAATGACTAAGTGAAGC
>NW_013961487.1:1374-1692 GCF_001266775.1 Austrofundulus limnaeus
CTCTCTGACCATTCTCGGAGCTCTGGTGAAGGCTTTTACTCCACATCATGATCTGAAGCCCTACATAAATGAATGCTTTCATGTATTACTTGGGAACCAGTCAGCAAGACTCCCCCCTTGTTTTGTTAGGGTTGATGTTGCGCACTGCATCAAGATGATCTGCCAGTGGGACTGCCTGAAAAACAAAACACATCGTGTCAAAGATTTCTTTGTCAGGTCATTAGCAAAGCTTCTTCAGTCACAATGCTTGGACCATGCAAAACAGCTCTTACATGCCATCTTTGTTGTGGCCCTCAGTGAGGCAGAGGGTGACGACAG
>NW_013961488.1:0-692 GCF_001266775.1 Austrofundulus limnaeus
ACTCAGCAGCTCAGCAGCTCATGCGTGTGTCCGCTGTGAAAAAAATAATTGTTCACATGAATTTGTAAGTTGTTCCCTCATTTTAGTGAACCTGTATACACAGTAACATTGATCTGACCAAATTGATTAATTTATTTTACATTTCTAAATGAAGTATGAACAGCAGTCTTTACATAACTGACATTACCAATTGTTTTATTTTTAATAATAATTATAAACAAGGGGTCGTGTGATGGACTTGTGACTGGCCTCTTGCACAGTGGGGATTCACACCAGCTGCTCTGCGACCTGGAAATGAAATAGCTGTTATAAAGAATGTGGACAGATAGATAAAAGAATGAATGGGTAATGACAAGTAAATTGGTTCTTTTTGCTTTTTTAGTTTTTATTTCAGTTTGTGAACCTAGTTAAATTTTAAGACTAGATAAACATGTGATCATTTTAACAGTTAGGGATGGGGCTTGAAAGCTAATTTTGCCTCCATGTAGGAGGTGCCTGTGGTTTGCTCACAGGTGGCAACACATAAAACTGAACTGACCTGAGCCAAAAATACAACTTGATCATAATTTTCAAACACTTACGTGCTGCTTAGTTTTCATAAATCCTCTCATTTCAACATTAAAAGTGGCGTTCTCTTTCAGGGCACCAATGAATCGTTTCTGGTTGAGAAGATCTTTTATGATCTGAACGAC
>NW_013961489.1:0-692 GCF_001266775.1 Austrofundulus limnaeus
GTTTATCTTTCATTTGAGCCCTTAGTGAAGCCTCTGTGATGAAGCGTTTTGGAATTACAGTATTCTGAAATATTTGTCCAGTTTGGACATTTGCTGGAGATATGTCCAAGTACAATGGACATGCTGGATCATATAATGTCTTAAATATTTGTTTTGGATGCTATTGTTATCATATTTGAACTGGTAATAATTGAGAATATATATTTTAGCCCAATAGGCTAACAGGTTGAATATTAGGTATCTGGTAAGACGACAAACAAGTGAATAAAATGTATTTATTTATAGTGAGAATATTGAGTTCAGAGAAGAAATATTATGTATGTAAAACTATTAAGGAGATGAAAAGTATCACTCATCTAAATGGTGAAAATGAGTTTCTTACAGATAAAACTGAACACACATCAGCAGCAGCAGACTGATTTACTTCTGTGTAGGTGCTTGTATTTTCAGAGTACAACATGAACAAGTGTTCGTTTCTTGTATGAAGGACTTCAACAAGCATTGATTCGCTGCCAGCAGTTATTGTGTAACTGTTATGACCCTGGATTGCTGCACTCATTCCCCTGTGCTTGACTAACTGAGTGTTTTCTCTTTGTGTTTAAAATCTGGAAGTTTGATTCTTGCTTTATGTGCAAGAGGTCGTGGGCTCAAATCCCGGACAAGCCCCCAGTTATGTGATCTCCGTTTTATCC
>NW_013961490.1:0-294 GCF_001266775.1 Austrofundulus limnaeus
ACTCCAGACAGATTGGAAAAATTTCATGTCATTTGTCCAAACCTTAACTTGAGCAATGACTTGAATTTTAAATCAGTGAGTGTTACATTTTGGGGCCGGTATAATTGACTAGATCTTCTGTGTCCTAAAAAAACATGTTTTTATTAATTTCTTTGGCAATTCTGACAAGTTCCTTTGTGTATTTTAGTTTAGCCCTCAAATGTTCATGTTCCACAGATGAGTGCTTGTCTAATCCATTACCCTAATTTGAGCACTGACTTAAATTTTGGAATAAGTAAGTGCTACACGTTGGGG
>NW_013961490.1:1294-1692 GCF_001266775.1 Austrofundulus limnaeus
AGCCAATCATGTGACATCAACATTTCGTGAGCTGAGGGAAGCTTTAGTTTACTTTCTGAACTCCAGACAGATTAGAAATAACAATTTCATGTCATTTGTCCAACCTTAACTTGAGCATTGACTTGAATTTCACATCAGTAAGTGCTACACGTTGGGGCAGGTATAACTGACCAGATTCACTGTGTGCTGAAAAAACATGTTTTTATTAATTTCTTTGGCAATTCTGACAAGTTAGTTTGTGTATTTTAGGTTAGCCCTTAAATATTCCTGTTCCACTGATGAGTGCTTGTCTATTCCATTACCCTAATTTGAACACTAACTTAAATTTTGGAATAAGTAAGTGCTACACGTTGGGGTGATGACAACAGACAAGAACTGCGCTGATCCCATATGGAAAA
>NW_013961491.1:0-692 GCF_001266775.1 Austrofundulus limnaeus
ATCACTCACAGGCCTCTGGAAGCACATGAGTAAAATGGACTTTGAAAGAATATTCAGGTTTATTATAGATTTGCCATTCTTTTCTTATGTCAAAATTTAAACAGACATTATATTTAGCGTGACTCATTGACCTGAAAATAAAAGAAAATAAACCATGTCCTATTATAGCTTCCTTTGTTTGTTTTACTTTTGAAGCTTCTGTGTCTTTTGTCCTCTCAGCCTCCCACAGTTTAAATTAAACTTGCACTCTCGTTGAATCTTGCACTCATTCACACTTGTAATAATAATGTTGTGTGTTATTACACATTTCCATGTTGTGTCACAGAATAAATGTGCAAAAGGACGCAATTGAAATAACAGTACAATTTATTTTAGAAAAACACAGCAGTGAAGAATCACAATGTGTCTAAGTGACAACAATAATCCATCCATTATCTTTTACTCACTTCTTCCTTTCCAGGCCACGGGGGTCTTTGGTGCTAATGTCCAGCTGTCATTGTGTGAGGGGCGGGGTTTACCCTGGACAGCTCACAAAATAAAATGGAGTTAGATGATACGAATAGTTCTTTGCAAAAATAGCCAAAGTTGTAGTTATTGTCTAATGTAAAATATACACAAATATCTTCTTTAGAAGCAATTTTTTTGCAAAGAACAAGGCTTCTTACAACTTACATGAAATCCATCCATCCATC
>NW_013961492.1:0-313 GCF_001266775.1 Austrofundulus limnaeus
ACTAATTTTAAGCATGACACACTTACTTTAAGACAAAGCCCACAATTGTAGTAAAATATTACTAAGAATGAGATTTTTGCTGCTAGGTTTAAGATTGTTTATCTTGTAAGATGATAACATGTCTTATTTTTAGAAATCTTGTCAAGAAAATTTTCACTTGTTCCATTGGCAGATTTATTTGCTTATTTCAATCAAAAAAATCTCATTTTAAGTTGTTTTAAACTTGTTTTCGGAGTAGACTTTTCTTCAGTGTACTACTTTTGAGCATCACAAGCTTATTATAAGACACAAAATGCTCAAAATTGTAGTAAAA
>NW_013961492.1:1313-1692 GCF_001266775.1 Austrofundulus limnaeus
AAATTTTAGAGTCTCTTTCTGGAGCTGTGGTTTTCACAACACTTGACTTGAACAGCGGCTATTGGCAAGTTGGTATGGATCTGGAGAGCCGTGAAAAGACTGCTTTTGTCTGTCCAGTTGGCCTTTTTCAATTTAAGGTTGTGCCATTTGGACTAAAAAATGCTCCAGCCACTTTTCAAAGACTAATGGAGATAGTATTGGGCGAACTAAAAGGAAAAAAATGTTTTGTGTATCTTGATGACATCATCATTTACTCCTCCAGCTACGAACAACACAGTGTTGACATACAACAAGTATTGGACAAACTACGTGAAGCAAATCTTACTGTAAACATGAAGAAAAGTCAGTTCTTTTGTTCCTCGCTGAAATTCCTGGGACA
>NW_013961493.1:0-692 GCF_001266775.1 Austrofundulus limnaeus
ATGTAACTGAATGTTTTTGTTATGATGGGGCTTTAAATCTATTGTCATAGAAAAAAAGTATATTTTCTATCAGATCAAATCAAATTGTCTGTTGTGGATTTTTATACACTTGAGGTGAGTTTTAAACATTTAAAAACCTAAAAAATACTTCACTTTTATTACTATTTCTTGAAACAAAAAACCCTAAAATAAAAAAAATGGGTATATCTCTTTTTTAGTGCAAGATACAAACTGAGGCAAGAAACAAGAGAGCTTATTCTCAAAGGACTTGCTGTGCAAAAGAGCATGAAAAGGCCTTGCTTAGAGAGCCAGGGCATCAATGGCAATTAATGCAAGTGGTGTCTCAGACAAGGAGGGTAATGAGTTTTAATATACACGCAGGTGAGTGAGAGCTGAGTTGCTGAAGCCCTTAATGAACCCATGACAGGCTAATTAGACACAATTTACAATTCTGGGAAACTAATCAGAGGCACAGGGATGCTGCCACACATCTTTGTATGAAAAAGTATTTTTAAATGCTCCAATCAGTTGCTTTGATTGATAATTGCCTTTTTATCCCTCTCAAAGTTTCTCTCGTTGTCTGCATCTCGACCGTGCCTTTAGGCTGCAACTGTGTGAACGATTTAAGTCGTGAATCAAAAAGCGCACATTTAACATGTTTCTTTATACCATGTCTTTCATCTCCTTTATTT
>NW_013961494.1:0-692 GCF_001266775.1 Austrofundulus limnaeus
GGTGGTGAACAGGTGAGGCACAAATACAAAATCTTATTTTATTTTTAGGTTGATTGACTCGGATGGGATAACACCAGTGTAACATCGAGCTGCGTTTCCCCATCAGATAGGGTTCCCCCCGTGTTAAACCAGGAGAACCTATCCTGTGTTCCACAGGGGAACATCTGATGGGTGTTTTGGACCATCAGATGTTCCCCCAGTTCTTATTTTTTATTTATGTTTTCATACAGCGTCTCTATTGGTAGGCATAGAAAGGCAGAAAAGTCAGCTCCATGAAAAAATTTGGTTAAGTTATCCATATTTGTCCCTCAATGAATAAATAAATGTTATGACGTGCAACCCACTTTAAATGTATTTATTTCAAACATGCATGTTTGAGCTACAAGAATGCATATAAGAATCATTAAATCATCACAAAAGTGTTTTACAGCAGATAAAGTTAATAAGTAAAACTCAACATTAAATATAGAATATTTAACTATTTATCTAAAAACTGGGACCGCTTCGCTGCAACATGTTTGAGTTTCCTGGTGTCTGTAACCGTCGCTCTGAACAAACACGGGTATTTTGTGGTGCGGAGCAGCAAGGACACGCTGGGGGAACCGTATCTGATGGGGAAACGGTAAAAATGAGAACAAACTCTTCATAATAAATAAACTAGATACTGGATAGCTGTAACACAATGACCCCCA
>NW_013961495.1:0-692 GCF_001266775.1 Austrofundulus limnaeus
AAACTGAGGATGTCCCAAAATGTACACCGTACCAGTGATATAATGCCTTAAGAGTTAGTTGCTTTTTCTCTTCAATCGAGAAAGACATTGCAATGCAGTAATCATTTACTCCTATAAACCATCTGTCACATCAAGCCTCCCCTAAAAACAAATTACAGGTGTCAAATCAAACTCTCACAGCAATTAAAATAAAAAAAAATAGCAACTACTTTCTAAATCCCTAATGCTTGACTAGTCAAATACCCTGCAAACAAATTGCACATTTCATGTAAACTGTGTTCAAATCAGAACAAAAAAAATCACAGAGAGAGAATTAATGGCTATGTATCAAAAACTAACAATAAATAAATAACCCCAATTTTTCTGGCTGGAGAGCAGTAAGGTTGGTTCACTGAGCTGCCAGAGAGTGACTCACAAACTGATCTTGTACACAAGGTTTAAGCCATGGAGCAGATAACACCTTTTTGACATGTCACAGTGGGCAAAGCACGGGTGTAAATAACATGATTAATGATGGCTGAATTAACTGCTCCAGGGTCCTGAGGGTGTTCATTCTGGCTCAATGTCACATTGCTCTGACTTACAGAAACAGCCGGACAGAACAAACCAACATAACAAAATAATATATTTTTTTTACGTTTCCTTTCAAACCTGTGGATTTTTAACATTCTCTGATTAAACAGACTGGGTTG
>NW_013961496.1:0-292 GCF_001266775.1 Austrofundulus limnaeus
ACATCAGATAAATCAGAAACATGTTCACATTCTACAGTTATACAGTCAGTGATAATGTGGAGCTATTTGTACTGTAATTTTCTGCTGGGCTTATTTTAAGAAATAAATTAAATGACTGTTTGAGCAACAAATTCATGTTTTTTTCATTTGGCAAGTATTCTATATTCATGTTTTAGTGAATGAAGAAGATGCAACTTACATCTGTATTTGTGAAAAAAGAAAACAGCTGAACCACCAATAACCAGGCCAACAAAAAGCCCAATAAAAAAAGGGATCACAGCGGGGGCAGAGG
>NW_013961496.1:1292-1692 GCF_001266775.1 Austrofundulus limnaeus
TAACAGTGTCTTTTTTGTGACTGTTCTTTCATCCATTAAAGAGAGCCACAGCCAAAGTTTTAGCCAATCAGAACAGAGCAGGGCGGGTCCTGCTGTCTGACTGACACCTCTGCCTTTTTTCTTTCTCTGTGGCTGGGGGGTCAGCTTCACTCAGTCCAGCGAACGCTGAGGGGTTTTCCCGGGTGGTGTTCACCTGAGCTATTTTCCACCGAGGATTACGTCGTATTTTATTATTTTTCTAAAAGCACCTCGCAGCATTTCTCCTATAACACTGTGTTTTTACGAGCACAACAAAACCGCGACAGATCTGACTGGTTTTAAAGCGAGGGCTGAGAGGCAGTGTGACCGCAGCCACAGCACCTGTTCACGCGCACCGTGGCCCCCACCGGCCCGGGACTTC
>NW_013961497.1:0-692 GCF_001266775.1 Austrofundulus limnaeus
ATAAATAGTGTTTCAAAGTGTTTTTATGGATGTTTGTTGACCATATCAATGAAGGACATTTCTAGGCCTACAGTACATAAGTGAAGTGATCCAGCATTGCCACCCTTCCTAGAGCTTTTGCCCCCCCATGGAAAATTTTCTGTATCCGCCACTGCTCCTCTTTAAGCTGCGAGCTAAAAACCACGCTCATAGAAAAAAATATTTGTTCTGCTCTCATCAGATCTGATGCCTGAGACGCTTCAAACCTTTAAACTTCCTGATAAAATCTTTGAACTTCTCACAGAGGATCTGATAAACTGTTGGCTCACGCCCCTCAACTTCCTCCTCTGCTAACGAATAACACGTAAATGTCATCCATGAAGTTCAAGCCTCTCATCTGCTGAGGAGCTAAAGGTTAATAAAAATACCAGGAAGAGGCTCAGGTGGAGATCAGGTCACCTGGGGCTGCTGCTGCTTTGCATTCAGATTATTCATCGTTTTTAAAGAAAGCTTTGGTCCAACGTCGTCTTTTCATCGCTTTTAAAGAACCCAATTAGTTGAGCAGCGTTTGATGTGGAACCACGGAGGTGAAGGACTAATTCATCTGAGGAAGATCTTCTCCTTTGACGACCTCAGTTAACCCCTGATGGAGACGAGACGGACGGAGAACGGGCTTCATTAAAAAAAGATGATGTCGCTGGAATTCAAGAGAT
>NW_013961498.1:0-692 GCF_001266775.1 Austrofundulus limnaeus
GTATTAGACATGAGATCGTATTCTACATGAATAAATACGGTAAATGTTTTTTAATTTTTATATTTTTTGTTAAAACCAGACCTTAAGTTTTTTGAAGAAAGCTGCTCCATGTTCCAGCGACATCATCTCCACTAGCTACTCTCACTGCCTCATGTCTGGCCTCCTCTCCTCTCGCCTGAATGACACTCAGGCGTCCAGCCTCTCTCAGGTATCTGCACACATCAACTTCACTTTTTACAGGCCTGGGTATCTCACAAGAAATTATCTCAAATGTTTTTGTTTTAGCAGCTACTATAGTAAGTCTAGCTTCTGTATTCTCCGATGATGTTTTAAATAAGTTAGAAAATGCAACTTTACTTCTGAAAGTTTATACATAAGGTGAAAAAAGTGAAAATTAAATTTATATTCTTGGACTTCAGGAGGAGCAGCTTGATGCCATCTTGTCAGCAGCCATCGAGACCAGTTCTTTGAGTTTGATCACCGGTTGTATCAAACAGTGGACGGCAGAAGGTAAATTTCTCATTTAAAACATATAATTCTTAAAGTATTACCATATTTATTCATGTATAATATGATCTTTTTTAGCTTAAAAAGCATGAAAAATCTAATTATCAATAACCCGTGTATAATACTACCCCACCCCCACCCACTTTATGATTGATTTTTAGGGTTAAATTTCTAGTATTATACAT
>NW_013961499.1:0-535 GCF_001266775.1 Austrofundulus limnaeus
AATACAATACAATACAATACAGTACAATTGGAGTAGTGCAATTAAAATACAGTGATACATATGTCGTTATCACGAGAAAACTTTGTAAAATAATTCTATGCAGAAAACTTCCACTCTCTGCTTCCATAAGTACCAATTAAAAAAATCTTAAGAAATAAACTGGACCTTAGGTTTCTACACATCCACTTGCTCAGTCTGTGAAGCAACAACACTGATCACTCGCAGACAGATTCTAAGCAGAAATCAGGTTTTGATCTGGCCTCAGGCTCTGTAAGCACTCTTTAAACACGCAAGCAGCAAAATATCATAAATAACAAGACAGTTATTCATGATCTCCTCTGATACATCATCATATATTATGAGGCCAGATCTCATTAAGGATTTACCTGTTATTACCTTGATTTGTGATTAAGAGGTGGCTCATTAACATGTAAAAATACAAACTGTCAACCATTTATTGTATATTTTTATTGTAAGAACGTCACAAACTATATAATTTTTTTTATTTAACGTTGTGGTATTTTTCATTTTATAC
>NW_013961500.1:0-691 GCF_001266775.1 Austrofundulus limnaeus
TCATTTGGTACAGCACTAATTGGATTGACTCCAAATGTTAGTCAGGTGTAGATGAACAACTAATGACTGCTTTCTGAGAGTTCAATTAAAATCCATCCAGTGGCTCATGGGATATTTTGCTAACAGACACTCGGGCAAAAGCATTATTATTTTGGCGGCTGACAATAAGTCAAATCCAAGACAGAGAATATAGTGCAGTTTTTCAATCTGCTGATCTGTGAGTGCTAAACTGATCATTTACTTTTTCTGCATCAGAAGCTGCGTCAATCTCAGGAAGTATTGATGATGTCACAGTGGATAAGCTGCTCTGATCCAATGAGGTTGGTTTGTTGCCATGAGCAGTGAGTGAATCTGCTCTACTGGACCTGCTCACAACAATCACCTTGTCTCCTCCTGTGTGACAGAACTGACCGTCCACTTCTCAGCATCAGTCCAGATGATGAAGAGGCTCAACCGCATATATCCTCACTGTGGAGCTACAGCTCCTTCAGCAATACTCTCTTCTTTGTTTTGCCTTTGTGCAGTTCTCTTGCACTTCAATGCTGCTTTGCATGAAAACTGTTATAAACTTGTGTGTTAAAAATTAAAAGTTGTAGTGTGGCATAAAATGTCAGAGGCTGCCAGAAGTTAGCAGATGACCTTTTCGTTTTTCTCAGAGTATTTAAGTTCGAAACACTGGGCTGTATATATA
>NW_013961501.1:0-691 GCF_001266775.1 Austrofundulus limnaeus
CATTTATTTATTTATGCATTTATTCATTTATGCATTTATGCATTTATGTATTTCTGCTTTTATTTTTAGTATGCCAGTTTTGTTCCTCCATAATTAACAGCCTTTTATCGGTTCCTGAATATAATTACATCATCACATGGCCAAGCTCATATTCTCTGAGAGTGTCTGAGGGTCTCAGAATCTTGAAACTCTACAGGCTGCATTTAAATAATTAGAGTGCGATAAGTAGATTACAATGAGGGAGTGCTGCTGAAATGTCTACGATTAAACTCTCAGCCATCTGGACCGCTCTGATCATGTCTTTATTTCCTGTTTGTATCTGCGTGGATAAAAAAGCAAACATTGAGTTTTAAAAGGAGTCGTTTGTAATTAGTATTCCCTCTCTGTCAGGGCTGATGAGTGGATGACGGGGGCGGTGGACTGTCTGGAGTTCCTGCCCGATGAGCAGGTGGTTGAGGTCAGCCGAGGTCTGGCTGGTTGTTCAGACGACCTGCTGCAGTTTAAAAAGTTCCTCTATCAGGTCCTGGTGAGGCATTACGGACAGACGCAACGACCACCTCTGCTCAGCAACTGCTTTTTTGACGTCTACTCCGGCATCTCGGAACTCCTTGGTAAGAAGAGAAGCTGCCTGGTTGTTGTGCACACACACACACACACACACACACACACACACACACACACACACACACAC
>NW_013961502.1:0-381 GCF_001266775.1 Austrofundulus limnaeus
AGATATTTCTGTGGTGTTGCCTGGAGCAAAGTAATACCAGAGGCCCATTTGGCTCTGGCTCATTTTTGGCTTTTGTTGCTAAAACAAAGATAAATATTAATTTGGTTAACTCTCGAGTTCTTCTAAACAGGTGTGAAATTCGACAAAAAGAATAACTAAAGCAGAAATGTTGTGTTGTGTGTCTATATATATGTGGCCACGGTCCTGTCTTGTTTGTGTGTGTCATATATGTGTTAACGAGTCATGACTCATAGAATTGGAGGAAAATAATTAATTAAGTTAAAACCTAACAAAATTAAAGGGTAAAAAGTACATTATGGGAACATGAATTGTCTAATCTAACATGGATTTTTTTTGGAATTCCATTTCATTTCATTATAT
>NW_013961502.1:1381-1691 GCF_001266775.1 Austrofundulus limnaeus
TAGTTTGCTGAGTTTTCTTCTGTGATTAGGTTGAAACACTGTTTTTCTGTATTGTCTCTTGGGGTGTTTATTTGGATAATAATCATTTGTTTTCATTTTTTTTCTTCATGTTTCTGCTAATCTGATAAGTACAGGACTGTTTTTCACAGTCCTGTAAAGGGGGGATGACAGACATGGGAAAAACTGACTTGTTTCAGTTTTGTGGATTTTATTTTATTATTTTGGTTTTTCATGTTGTCTGTTTTACTTTACCATGTTTTTGTTTCAGTACAATTAATTGTACTGAAACAAAAACATGGTAAAGTAAAAC
>NW_013961503.1:0-691 GCF_001266775.1 Austrofundulus limnaeus
GCGAAAAACATGCTTTTTAAAATAAGTGCTAACAGGGGCGGAGCCAGAGGGGTTGGCACCTGATTGGCCACCCCAGCTGCCACCCTCAAATACCTGACAAGTGGGCGGGGGTCTTTGATTTTATATTTGTATTTAGATTTCATCAAACCTTGTTCTCTGATACTTTTGTATAAAGTTTCAGCAGTGTGTGTTTAAACAGCCCTTAGAAAATTAGCATTAGCATTAGGGGTTAGCTTAATTTAGGAGTAGCATCAGCAATCGACGTGATAATTCTCAGCTACTCCACAACAAATGTCATCTTAATGAGCCTTGAAATGGTTGAATTATAGTTTTTTAATGTTAGCTGTGGTGATTGTCTGCGATTAGCATTTAGAGAAAGAGAAGATTAAAGCTTTGTGTTTCTAAAACTGGCTGAATAAATTGTGACTAGCTTTCAGGATTTTTTTTAATCATTCTTAGCTATTATCACAAAATTTCAGCTCAATATTTCTTAAAACAGCTGAATAAAAACATTTGGAATTAGCTGTGGGTGCCATCTTGACTTTTCAAACTGAGTGCTTTTATAGATACTGCTCAAAAAATAAAAGGAACACTTAAACAACGCACGCTAACTCCCAATATTAATCAATGAAATATTTGCATTGAGTACTTTGTTCTGTTCAGAGTTGAATGTGCTTCAAAAAAGTTTGAT
>NW_013961504.1:0-691 GCF_001266775.1 Austrofundulus limnaeus
TAGATGGATGAATAGATGGATGAATAGATGGATGAATAGATAAATAGATGGATGAATAGATGGATGAATAGATGGATGAATAGATAAATAGATGGATGAATAGATGGATGAATAGATGTATGAATAGATATATAGATGGATGAATAGATGGATGAATAGATGAATAGATGAATGAATAGATAGATGAATAGATGGATGAATAGATGAATAGATGGAGAATAGATGAATAGATGGATGAATAGATGAATAGATGGATGAATAGATGATGAATAGATGAATAGATGGATGAATAGTTGATGAATAGATGAATGAATAGATGAATAGATGGATGAATAGATGGATGAATAGATGAATAGATGGATGAATAGATGAATAGATGGATGAATAGATGAATAGATGGATGAATAGATGGATAAATAGATGGATGAATAGATGAATAGATGAATGAATAGATGAATAGATGGAAAAATAGATGGATGAATAGATGAATAGATGGATGAATAGATGAATAGATGGATGAATAGATAAATAGATGGATGAATAGATGGAAGAATGGATGAATAGATGGATGAATAGATGAATAGATGGATGAATAGATGAATAGATGGATGAATAGATGGATGAATAGATAAATAGATGGATGAATAGATGGATGGATGGATGAATAGATGGATGAATAGATGAATAGATG
>NW_013961505.1:0-691 GCF_001266775.1 Austrofundulus limnaeus
TTAACAACTCACCAGTATTACTTTAATATTGGCTTCTTTGACATGATGTGTGATGATGAAAGAGGTACTGCAGTTATATATATTTAACCATTTTAGTGAACAATGAAAATGCACTCACTCATCTATCAATCAGTAAATAGACCCCGGTCATAACTGCTTTACAGTTTTAGCTATTAGGGGTCCAAGCCCACGGAAGTAAGGGAACACAAGCTGCAAATAATGCATCAAACTTTATAGTTATATATTTAAAACTTAGCCCAAAAAGTAATGAAATTTGTGTTTTGTAATTATTTTCTGTGACAATGATTCGTAGCAGGAAACCTTATACCAGGCACCTGGCAGCAGCCATTGGCAGCAGCTGGGGCTCATTTAACAAAAGTCAGATTTAAACATCCAGGATATCAGCTGTGAGCCATGCTTTAACAAGCTTTTAACTTGTAAACAATCGTAATTGGTTACTCAAACGTCAAGTCACGCTTTACCTGCGCGGCTCATTCAAGCCAGCTGTAAATTATCTAGGATCAAAGTGCGCTCATGGTTTTCTTACTATACTCACTGAATGGATCACACATTTCCTGATTGCAAATACACAACAAGACATATGAGTTTCACTTCATCCCAGCAATGTAATGGTTAATCATCGAGTGAAGAGATAAAATAAAACACTGTCATTAAGGAGAGAGAGAGAGAG
>NW_013961506.1:0-314 GCF_001266775.1 Austrofundulus limnaeus
CAGCCTGATTCACATAGCAATCTGTGTCCCACTCAGGTGGGAAAATGATTGGCAGTGGTCGTTTAACTGTTGTCCAGGCTGTCTTTGTGCTGTGGTCCACAACAGGTTTGAACCTGTTCACGAGGTCGTGGCCAACCAAAAATGGAATTGATTCCCACGGTGACACGTAAACAGCGTGTTCAAACTCCCATGGACCAAGCTGGATTTTTATTAGAGCCACTGAGGACAACGTCACTCGTGCGTCTCCAAAGCCTTGGACATCCACTGAACAATCCATTTGGACTATTTCTCTGTTAGCACGCTTAGCAGCGGCT
>NW_013961506.1:1314-1691 GCF_001266775.1 Austrofundulus limnaeus
AGAGATTTATTTTCCTGAACCAAAGCGTCGTCATTAGCTTTCTCAAGTTCACTTCGAAGAAGTTTAATTTCCTGATCCATTGTTTGGACATTTTCATCCATTTTGGATTCCAAAACTTCCTTTTCTTGCTCTGCGGTATTAAGTCGCTGTTTAAGAAGTTCATTTTCTTGTTTTAATTTAGCAATTTCTTCTGACTCAAGTTGTTTCTGTTGTTTTGACTCAGTGATTTGAGCATCCAGCTCATTTACCAGTTGAGTTTCCACTCTTAATCTGGCATTCAACAACACAGCCATGTGAGCCAAACGTCTGATCTGCAAATCATCTTTTTCACTAATATTAGCTTTATCAGCTAAATCTTGCAACTGTTCATTGATTTC
>NW_013961507.1:0-691 GCF_001266775.1 Austrofundulus limnaeus
CATCATTGGTCACTGATACATGGCTAAGTAGACAAACCACTGTTTACATTTAGAAATTAGAGAAACCCATTGAATTTAAAGCCCAGGGGAGGGGGTGTTACTGGAAGGCATGTGATCAGAGCTAGAAATGGGTAATTCCAGGCAAAGCACAAAGCCTAAGTGTCAGAAAATCATCTCAGTGAACAAATGAAATATCGGTCAGGTGGAAGGGCGTGCACATTCCTGGGATGTAGGCACTCAGTGGTTACATTGAGAGATAGCAAACTGCAGGGGTTTCTACTTGACTGTATTGATGATCAAAGTGCTCACATGCAATCATTTTACTCTATGATGGAAGATTTAAAGAAAAACCTCTCGTGATTTCTCTAATTCCTTCTCCCAGTTGCCATATTCCAAGATACGAGGGAAAGTGGCAGCCTGTCCTCTCCCCTGAAACTCCATTCCATCTCGTCTCTTTGTGAAAGCAATCAGCATGCGCAGAGAGGAAAACAAATGCCAGGAAACAGAAAAAAAAACCTAGTCATAATTTTAATTAACTGTGGTTCAGCACTAAATGTCAATTATATCTTTTTTAACCTATTGTTTTTTAACACTCATTCATGCATTATTCATTAATTCACTCCTTTTAATAAATGAGACAATTAGTTGTTTGTTGAGCAAAAATGACAAAAACATAACAAGGGATAATCAT
>NW_013961508.1:0-691 GCF_001266775.1 Austrofundulus limnaeus
AGACAAGAAAATGAACTTCATAGTTGTGATGGTCATCTTATTTTCTTTGGTTCTTTATCATTGAATCAGTGTTTAAATTAGTTTCTTCAATTTTTCTTCGTGTTTTATTAAATTATGAGACAAAAGTATTTGCAGTGACATTTAGAATTTGACCACTTCATTGTGTTTGTTGTTTTTATTGGTTGTCATTATTTTCAGGGACAGAAATGTCAACATTTAGTCAGGAGGAGATTTGATCACATCTCCTGAAAAGTAAAACCCTCTGGATCTGCAGACTCCATTTTGTATAAACCAACAAACCAAAAGCACAAAATCACCACTTTTGATTTTGCTCATGAAGTATTTTATGGAAAACAGCTGCACTGAATCAGTTCCAGACCTTTTTTATTCTCTCCATCTCATGAAAGACTTTTCCCAGGCTGCACTGCTGCAGGCTCTGGTGTTCCCTCGTTCTTTCTTTGTCTCTTCCTTTAATGCCGTCACACACCTTACCTCCATTCCTCAATTACGGATACAAATTTTGGCAGAAAAAGAAAAAAAACATTAATTGAAACATTTAATTGGCATTAAAACCAGCAGTAATTAAGGTCTTTTCTCCAGAGCTCCCTGAGCTTGGCTCAAATTCTATTAAAGCTTTAAGCAGCTCACCGTTCTCCACCCTGCACAGACTTTCTAACACACACACACACAC
>NW_013961509.1:0-360 GCF_001266775.1 Austrofundulus limnaeus
CATCATGTCTGGTACATTATCACACATGATGTCTGTGTTACATTATCACACATCATGTCTGTTACATTATCACACATCATGTCTGTTACATTATCACACATCATGTCTGTTACATTATCACGCATGATGTCTGTTACATTATCACACATGAGTTCTGTTACATTATCACACATCATGTCTGTTAAATTATCAAACATGATGTCTGTTACATTATCACACATCAAAAAAGGAAGAAGCGTGTACAGAAAATGGATGGATGGATGGATGTCTGTTACATTATCACACATGATGTCTGTTACATTATCACACATGATGTCTGTTACATTATCACACATGATGTCTGTTACATTATCACACATG
>NW_013961509.1:1360-1691 GCF_001266775.1 Austrofundulus limnaeus
ATCACGCATCATGTCTGTTACATTATCACGCATGATGTCTGTTACATTATCACGCATCATGTCTGTTACATTATCACGCATGATGTCTGTTACATTATCACACATGATGTCTGTTACATTATCACGCATGATGTCTGTTACATTATCACGCATCATGTCTGTTACATTATCATGCATCATGTCAGTTACATTATCACACATGATGTCTGTTACATTATCACGCATCATGTCTGTTACATTATCACACATCATGTCTGTTACATTATCACGCATGATGTCTGTTACATTATCATGCATGATGTCTGTTACATTATCATGCATGATGTCTGTT
>NW_013961510.1:0-691 GCF_001266775.1 Austrofundulus limnaeus
ACCAGCAAATTCTAACAGCAAACATGACACCATCTGTAAAAAGACTGAAGCCAAACAAACGGCAACAAAAAAGCAAACAGCAGAATTAGAGCTACTGGGGCCAATAAAATATAAACAGAATCCTACTATTGTACTGAAGTATTTGATTAAACCATAAGCAGAACATTTTGTTTGTATCCATTCATTTTCTTTACTAGCTTTCTCCTTGTCAGATATCCGGTGCCTGTCTCCTACAGACTGTGTGAGAGGCGAGGTCCACCTTAGACTGACCACAAGTCCATCACAGAGACATGTGAGACAAAACATTTTTACACCTATGGACAATTTACAGTAGAACCACTAATTAACCTGACATGAATGTTTTCATACCTGTCAAATTGAATGGATTGTCCAAAGCCTAAATTACACAGATTTTCCCCATTTTGCAGACGTTCAGACAAAAAATCTCACAGATTTTAAAAAACGCCATTATTTGTAACTCATCCCTTGAGTACTACAATTTTTTGGGGGGCGAAATTAACGGATTTCTGGCGGTCAATGGACAGGTAAACATCAGAGAAGTGATAGACTTGTATGTGTTTTTGGTCAATCGGAGGGATTGGCAACCTGTTAAAAACCACTGCTCTGTTGTGCCGTCCCCTATACTGTATATAAAAAAATACATATGAACGCAAAAAACATTGCTTTAACT
>NW_013961511.1:0-394 GCF_001266775.1 Austrofundulus limnaeus
GCGAGACCCTGGCAGGCAGGCAGGCAGGCGGGCTGGCAATGACAGCGAGACCCGGGCAGGCAGGCAGGCAATGACTGCGAGACCCTGGCAGGCAGGCAGGCGGGCTGGCAATGACTGCGAGACCCTGGCAGGCAGGCAGGCAGGCAGGCAATGACTGCGAGACCCTGGCAGGCAGGCAGGCGGGCTGGCAATGACTGCGAGACCCTGGCAGGCGGGCTGGCAATGACTGCGAGACCCTGGCAGGCAGGCAGGCAGGCAATGACAGCGAGACCCGGGCAGGCAGGCAATGACTGCGAGACCCTGGCAGGCAGGCAGGCAGGCAGGCAATGACTGCGAGACCCTGGCAGGCAGGCAGGCAGGCAGGCAATGACAGCGAGAACCGGGCAGGCAGGCA
>NW_013961511.1:1394-1691 GCF_001266775.1 Austrofundulus limnaeus
ATTTATTGCAGATGGTGAAACCCTCCCGTATTTGACTCATAAGATTTCTTGACTTAAACTTGCGGAATGCTATCAAGTCCTTGTAAACTTCAGGGTTATATTTGATAGGTGGCACCATGATAAGACCAAGATGTAAGGTCTTTGTGCAATCTTGGCCGTCTGTGAGAGTGGGCTGACTATTTAACATAATTTTAAAGGCTTCTTTTACATAATAATCATTGCTGTTGTGAGGAAGATGATTCATTGTAATGAAGTCATGTTTCAAAGCATCAGTAGGTTTTATCCGGTCTCCAGGGT
>NW_013961512.1:0-691 GCF_001266775.1 Austrofundulus limnaeus
CTCTCCTCTCCTCTCCTCTCCTCTCCTCTCCTCTCCTCTCACTTCCCTTTTTTTTGATTCTCGCGCTCTCACTGGGGATCCTAATTAAGCTTGGCTGCTCTTTGATGTTGTCGTCTTGGCAACAGTCACCATGACGAGGCTGGGTCTGCACACTCTCTCTCGATCAGGCGCACACCAAGTACAGTACACACACATGCAAATGCACACACACACAGACACACACATGCATCCTGGCTGAAATCATAAAAGAACTCTGCCAGTGTTTGACCCTGGGTTCAGATGATGGTGACTGCTGGGTGTGTGTGTGTTACACACATGTGTCACACACATGTAGCAACAACACAAACACACATCCTGCTGTGCTGGATGCAGATAATGATGATTTCTGCGGGGTCCACAGGTGGTTCAGGAAGAGGCGGAGCTTCAGCATCATCTCGATGCCGGCCCACCCCCTCGCGCCGACGCTTGACCCCACCGCTTTGTGTTGTTTTTTTCTAAATAAATGTTTGTGCGGTTTGAAAGCCCCCTCGAGATGAATCGTGTGGAAAAGGAGCAGGTTTCCCCCGGCAGTGCAGCAGCTGATTTACAGCAGGGGAGTTCCTGGTTTCTGTCCGACCTGTTTGCTCTCTCTCTCTCTCTCTCTCTCTCTCTCTCTCTCTCTCTCTCTCTCTCTCTCTCTCTCTCTCTCTCT
>NW_013961513.1:0-690 GCF_001266775.1 Austrofundulus limnaeus
TAATAATAAAAAAAACCACATAGTTAATAAACCAACTACCTAATTTCCCTCTGGGATCAATAAAGTCTTTTTGAATTTGAATTGAATTTGAAACCAGAATATAAACACATTTAACTTGAAAAGGAGTGGGAAGAAGACAAACTTATTTACTCTCACTCCCTAAATTATGTGCTTGCTACTGACATTGTAATGTAATATATTGTATAAACGTTTTCTTTTTCTCTTCCTCTTTCCCTCCCCTTCTCCTCCCTCTCCTCCTCTTCCCAGCACCTTCCCTCCCTCTTCCTGTTCCTTCCCACTATTCCTTCCCTTCTCTTCTGTTTTCATAATGATGAAGAAAAAATTGTGTAGGTCTTCTAGATGTGGGAGAAGGGGGACTTTACCAAGCTGACCTAAAAGTTTTACCAGCTTGCAAGTTAGCTATCCTGTTAGTTAACAAGCTATTTGACTGAGCTGTACTAACAACTGTTTTACTGTAGAGGGCGGTGTTGTTTTATTAGAATGACTGAAAGGCAGAAATACATAAAAAATTGAACATAAAAGAAGCTGATACTTGTGTTTGTCATTATTTAGATAACTAAAAATTTACTGAAAGCTAGTTGTACAAGTTGATTCTTTATAATCTCATTTGCCTTTGAGTTTAGAATTTGTATTTTCCAGAGGTTTATAGTAACTAAATACATTTACTTC
>NW_013961514.1:0-690 GCF_001266775.1 Austrofundulus limnaeus
CAGTAAAGCCTGTGGTGTGCTCAGGTTTCTTATCTGTGCAGGTGTTAAAACATGATATAAAGTACGGGATATATTGTTGCGATGCTGCTAAAAAATGCATGGCTTTGCTTGATAGGGGGAGCAAAGACACAATGTGAAAAAAATGTGTTTAAATTTTGTCAAATGGAAAACAGGATGGTTGAAATTCTTGAAAAAAAAGTGTTGCTAAAAAACAGGACGTTTTTTAGCATTTAAAATAATTCCCAACACTAAGTCGCTTTAGTCACAAACAAAAAATAAGTTAAATATATTTAACAATGTAAATAACAGCAAAGTGAATTACACTTCTGAGTTACATAAATCTGTCTGTCTTTTTGTATTGCTTTGTCCCTAGCTACCTGCTGTCATAGATGACAGAATCATATGTGATGATAATTTCCTCTGTCTCTCCATGTCGAGTGGAAAAGAGCAAAGTCAGAGCAAGTCAGATGACAAGAAAACACCTCTTCACACTTCTCTTGGGGTTTAGAACCTCTCATTTCAGTTGGAACACAGTCACAAAGACAGCAGCAAGTTCACTTAATTTAGCTTACAAAGACCAACACACAGGGTAAAGTTTCCTGACAAACGCATTGTTTATTTGCATTATAAATTCAGCTATTTATGTTGGTGGTCTTTTAGAGTCAATGGGCCTCATGCAAGAACCGTTCG
>NW_013961515.1:0-221 GCF_001266775.1 Austrofundulus limnaeus
AGTCAGCAGGGTCTCTGCTTCTACTGTGGAGGAAGGGGTCATCAAGCTAAAGTCTGTACCCTCAAACCAGGATCTTCCAGAGGCAGTTCACACGAGGTCAGAGCCTCATACCAAGAACCACGTCTTCCCCGTGTCAGCGCCCAGTTAAGGGTTAATGGTAAGGATCATTCTGTCAAACCATTTATTGATTCAGGAGCTGACACAGATTTCATTGATCTTGA
>NW_013961515.1:1221-1690 GCF_001266775.1 Austrofundulus limnaeus
GTGTTTGCCAACCAGGACCGAGCCGCCATCGTCCCGTCGGCCTACCAAGCAGCACAAAGATGCCGGCGGGTTTGGACCAAGGCTCGGTCCCAACTACTTAAGTCATCAGCAGTCTACATGCGGGCAGCCAACCGCCACAGGATCCCTGCTCCGGAATATCAAGAGGGACAAAAGGTTTGGCTGTCCACGAAAGACCTTCCCCTGCGTGTAGACTGCAGGAAGTTGGCTCCACGCTTTATCGGACCCTTCCCCATATCTAAGGTGGTAAACCCGGTGGCTGTCAAGCTCAAGCTCCCCTCGTCCATGCGCATCCATCCTACGTTCCATGTGTCCCGGGTCAAACCCTACCAAGTCTCCAAGTTTTTGCCCTCCTCCAGCCTCCCCCCACCCGCCCGGCTTATTGATGGTGGACCCGCGTACACCATCAAACGCATCATGAGGTCTCGTCGTTGGGGACGAGGTATCCAGT
>NW_013961516.1:0-690 GCF_001266775.1 Austrofundulus limnaeus
AGATGCCCGAGCCACCTCAGCTGGCTCCTCTCGACGTGAAGGAGCAGCGGCTCTACTATGAGTCCCTCCCGGATGACCGAGCTTCTCACCCTAATGAATATATGAAAATTAATTGAGGTTTTATTTAATGCAGCTGAAGAGATCTATCAAGCTCCTGATCAATTGTTTTGCCTCACGCTTTAGCGGGCAGTCACCTCAGTTTTGAAAAATGAAGCCGCCCCGTCGAAAGCTCTGTTTGACAGGTCAGAAATATTCATGCCGTTGTTTTGTTGCAGAATTTGGCTTGTTCATGCTGAGCAGCGGCTTGTGACAGGCTGGCATTTCAATATTGACCCCATAGCATCTGCATCAGCAAAAGGACTGGCAGTGCATCACGCTCTGATTTTTCCTCTTGGCTCATATCGCTTTCATGAAGCTGGCTGATGTATTTTTTACAGCAGTGAACTTGTTTTTATTTATTTTTATTTTCATATTCCTCAGCTGATGAGTCCTCTGGGACATGGTGAGCCACCGTGGCAGAAATTAAAGAAAAAAAAACAGTTATTTGAATGTCAAAGACTATGTATTTTTTTATATAGATTAGATAATGGAGAGCTTTTAGATTAAAAAAACTTTGTTTGTAGGACGTTGTAACAGAAACATGTCTTTGGTGTATGGTAGAGGCGCAGACACCACAAAACTCCCCTTACC
>NW_013961517.1:0-690 GCF_001266775.1 Austrofundulus limnaeus
CAGAGTGCAGGGAGCAGAGTGCAGGAAGCAGAGTGCAGGAAGCAGAGTGCAGGGAGCAGAGTGCAGGAAGCAGAGTGCAGGAAGCAGAGTGCAGGGAGCAGAGTGCAGGAAGCAGAGTGCAGGGAGCAGAGTGCAGGAAGCAGAGTGCAGGAAGCAGAGTGCAGGGAGCAGAGTGCAGGAAGCAGAGTGCAGGGAGCAGAGTGCAGGAAGCAGAGTGCAGAGGGCAGAGTGCAGGAAGCAGAGTGCAGAGAGCAGAGTGCAGGAAGCAGAGTGTAGGAAGCAGAGTGCAGGAAGCAGAGTGCAGGAAGCAGAGTGCAGGAAGCAGAGTGTAGGAAGCAGAGTGTAGAGGGCAGAGTGCAGGAAGCAGAGTGCAGGAAGCAGAGTGCAGGAAGCAGAGTGTAGGAAGTAGAGTGCAGGGAGCAGAGTGCAGGAAGCAGAGTGTAGGAAGCAGAGTGCAGGAAGCAGAGTGCAGGGAGCAGAGTGTAGGAAGCAGAGTGCAGGAAGCAGAGTGCAGGAAGCAGAGTGCAGGGAGCAGAGTGTAGGAAGCAGAGTGCAGAGGGCAGAGTGCAGGAAGCAGAGTGCAGGGAGCAGAGTGCAGGAAGCAGAGTGCAGGAAGCAGAGTGCAGAGGGCAGAGTGCAGGAAGCAGAGTGCAGGAAGCAGAGTGCAGAGGGCAGAGTGCAGGAAGCAGA
>NW_013961518.1:0-690 GCF_001266775.1 Austrofundulus limnaeus
TTCTATAGGGCTCTGCTGGTAAGCCAAGTGGAGATTCTGCTCATGTCATTACAGGAATACCACGTTTGTTCTGCTGTTTCTACAATGGAGGAAAGACATGCATGACCTAATTTTATTTTTGATGGCAATATCCTCGCAAAATTGAAAATTGTATTTTGTTCAAATAATTTCACGAAGGTCTCCTTTGAAAACTACTGACAGAACACAGCAGGATTTGCCCAACAACTTTCAACTATAGGAAAGTTCTGTCACTACTGTTTGTCACAAATCTGCAGATGATTTAAGTAATGTTGTGCATGTTTACTATTGCTGTCTGGCATGAACATGATTTTTCCATTTACCAGAAAGTAATTGAAGACCGAGGAGAGCGCCTTCAGAACCCAGAGGGGCAGACGGCTGCTAATAATAGCCAGAGGCTGGCGTTATGGAGGGGGGAAACACTAACAGAGTGTTGCGGTCCGTGCTTTATTCTGTCTCGTCTTCTTCCTTTCTGTTTGTTCAATAATGGGGGTGGGTGCCTGTGTGCATTTGATCACATCTCAACATTAGCCGTTGATTTGGAGAAGCATGCTAATAATAGCACGAGTGCTACCCCTGCCATGAGAAAATGGCTACAAGCCAGATTCACGGACTGCCGCTCTGTTCATCTTTCCCCCTCCACATCGCCAACCTGGAGAAGCGGCAATGGAC
>NW_013961519.1:0-304 GCF_001266775.1 Austrofundulus limnaeus
ATAAAGACACAGAGTAAAGACGTGTCACAATAAAGACACAGAGTAAAGACGTGTCACAATAAAGACACAGAGTAAAGACGTGTCACAATAAAGACAAAGACATGTCACAATAAAGACACAGAGTAAAGACGTGTCACAATAAAGAGAAGGTAAAGACGTGTCACAATAAAGACACAGAGTAAAGACATGTCACAATAAAGACACAGAGTAAAGACGTGTCTCAATAAGGACAGTAAAGACGTGTCACAATAAAGACACAGAGTAAAGACATGTCACAATAAAGACACAGAGTAAAGACGTGTCA
>NW_013961519.1:1304-1690 GCF_001266775.1 Austrofundulus limnaeus
GAGTAAAGACGCATCACAATAAAGACACCGAGTAAAGACGCGTCACAATAAAGACACCGAGTAAAGACGCATCACAATAAAGACACCGAGTAAAGACGCGTCACAATAAAGACACCGAGTAAAGACGCGTCACAATAAAGACACCGAGTAAAGACGCGTCACAATAAAGACACAGAATAAAGACGCGTCACAATAAAGACACAGAATAAAGACACGTCACAATAAAATCACAGAGTAAAGACATGGCACAGTAAAGAGAGAGTAAAGACATGGCACAGTAAAGAGAGAGTAAAGACGTGTCAGTAAAGAGAGAGTAAAGACGTGTCACAATAGACGGAGTAAAGACGTGTCACAATAGACGGAGTAAAGACGTGTCACAATAGACG
>NW_013961520.1:0-409 GCF_001266775.1 Austrofundulus limnaeus
CTGGGATAGGGTGAGACAGAGGAAGATGCTGAGATAGGGTGAGACAGAGGAAGACGCTGGGATAGGGTGAGACAGAGGAAGACGCTGGGATAGGGTGAGACAGAGGAAGACGCTGGGATAGGGTGAGACGCTGGGATAGGGTGAGACAGAGGAAGACGCTGGGATAGGGTGAGACAGAGTAAGACGCTGGGATAGGGTGAGACAGAGGAAGACGCTGAGATAGGGTGAGACAGAGGAAGACGCTGGGATAGGGTGAGACAGAGGAAGACGCTGGGATAGGGTGAGACAGAGGAAGACACTGGGATAGGGTGAGACAGGAGGGTGATGCTATGATAGGGTGAGACAGGAGGATGATGCTATGATAGGGTGAGACAGGAGGATGCTATGATAGGGTGAGACAGAGGAGGAG
>NW_013961520.1:1409-1690 GCF_001266775.1 Austrofundulus limnaeus
GCTGGGATAGGGTGAGACAGAGGAAGACGCTGGGATAAGGTGAGTCAGTAGGATGCTATGATGGGGTGAGACAGGATGGTGCTATAATAGGGTGAGGCAGGA
Source organism: Austrofundulus limnaeus (assembly GCF_001266775.1). Classification (NCBI taxonomy): domain Eukaryota; kingdom Metazoa; phylum Chordata; class Actinopteri; order Cyprinodontiformes; family Rivulidae; genus Austrofundulus; species Austrofundulus limnaeus. The sequence goes on from NW_013961520.1 coordinate 1,512, forward strand.
GGATGATGCTATGATGGGGTGAGACAGGAGTGTGCTATGATAGGGTGAGACGGGAGGATGCTATGATAGGATGAGACAGGAGGATGATACTATGATGGGGTGAGACAGGATGATGCTATGATAGGGTGAGACAGGATGATGCTATGATAGGGTGAGACAGGATGATGCTATGATAGGGT
>NW_013961521.1:0-690 GCF_001266775.1 Austrofundulus limnaeus
CTGTAGGACTCTGCAGGACTCTGTTGGACTCTGTAGGACTCTGTAGGACTCTGTTGGACTCTGCAGGACTCTGTTGGATTCTGTAGGACTCTGCAGGACTCTGCAGGACTCTGCAGGACTTTGTAGGACTCTGTTGGACTCTGTTGGATTCTGTAGGACTCTGTAGGACTCTGCAGGACTTTGTAGGACTCTGCTGGACTCTGCAGGACTCTGTAGGACTCTGTTGGACTCTGTAGGACTCTGTAGGACTCTGTAGGACTCTGTTGGATTCTGTAAGACTCTGAAGGACTCTGCAGGACTTTGTAGGACTCTGCTGGACACTGTAGGACTCTGTTGGACTCTGTAAGACTCTGTAGGACTCTGTAGGACTCTGTTGGATTCTGTAGGGCTCTGTAGGACTCTGCAGGACTTTGTAGGACTCTGCTGGACACTGTAGGACTCTGTTGGACTCTGTAAGACTCTGTAGGACTCTGTAGGACTCTGTTGGATTCTGTAGGACTCTGCAGGACTCTGCAGGACTCTGCAGGACTTTGTAGGACTCTGTTGGACTCTGTTGGATTCTGTAGGACTCTGTAGGACTCTGTAGGACTCTGTAGGACTCTGTTGGACTCTGCAGGACTCTGCAGGACTCTGCAGGACTCTGTAGGACTCTGCAGGACTCTGTAGGACTCTGCAGGACTCTGCAGGACT
>NW_013961522.1:0-689 GCF_001266775.1 Austrofundulus limnaeus
ACACACACACACACACACACACACACACACACACACACACACACACACACACCTGATCAATTTGGAATCAACAATTTATTATTATTATTTTTCTGGATTGTGGGAGAAAACTGAAGTGAATGAGGGAAACATGCTAACTCCACACAGAAAGGCATCAATCTATTTGAATCAGATACCTCCATGCTGTGAGGTAAACATCTATTGACTGCAGACAAAATTCAGATACACAAAGACAAATGAGAAGTTTTTATTGCTGTGGTATTGTTTTATTTTTTCTTTTGTTTATAAAATAAGCAAAGTCTTCTGTTCCATTGTGCACTTTACACTTTTGTTCTGACAACTTTTTATTTTTTGTCGGACAAGGTAAACAAAACTTTTCACAAGCAAAACCTCCCACTCAACTCCTGTTCTTAAGTCTTTATTTTGTTCAGCTGGTTTGCCTGGAGGCCAGCAGAGCGTAAGAGGAAGTGGCAAGGACATGTTAATGTTTCTATCTCATCTACTTTAAAACCACTTTGTGTTTATAAAGAAACAACCAGCTGTGCTCTGCGTTTGCTGTCTTGTAAAAAACAAGACTGTTCCCTGGCTGCTTTGTGTTCAGTTTACAGAGACAAAAAATTTTAAGACTATTTTACTTGTGTATAGTTGTTTTAATGGCCATTGCATTAATTAAAGAAAAAGTTTAAAAT
>NW_013961523.1:0-1235 GCF_001266775.1 Austrofundulus limnaeus
TAGTGTAACATGTGTCACAGGGACAGAAACGTTGTGTCACAGGGACAGAAACGTAGTGTAACATGTGTAACAGGGACAGAAACGTTGTGTCACAGGGACAGAAACGTAGTGTAACATGTGTCACAGGGACAGAGACGTAGTGTAACATGTGTCACAGGGACAGAAACGTGTCACAGGGACAGAAATGTTGTCACAGGGACAGAAACGTTGTGTCACAGGGACAGAAACGTAGTGTAACATGTGTAACAGGGACAGAGACATAGTGTAACATGTGTTACAGGGACAGAAACGTTGTCACAGGGCCAGAAACGTCACAGGGACAGAAACGTAGTGTAACACGTGTAACAGGGACAGAGACACAGTGTAACACGTGTAATGGGGAGAGACGTAGTGTAACAGGGACAGAAACGTAGTGTAACATGTGTAACGGACAGAAACGTAGTGTAACGTGTAACGGACAGAAACGTAGTGTAACATGTGTAACAGGGACAGAAACGTTGTGTAACAGGGACAGAAACGTTGTGTAACAGGGACAGAAACGTTGTGTAACATGTGTAACAGGGACAGAAACGTAGTGTAACATGTGTAACGGACAGAAACGTTGTGTAACGTGTGTAACAGGGACAGAAACACAATGTAACACGTGTAACAGGGACAGAAATGTTGTGTAACAGGGACAAACGTGTCACAGGGACAGAAACGTAGTGTAACACGTGTAACAGGGACAGAAACGTTGTGTCACAGGGACAGAAACGTAGTGTAACACGTGTAACAGGGACAGAAACGTAGTGTAACATGTGTAACGGGGACAGAGACGTCGTGTAACGGGGAGAGACGTAGTGTAACACGTGTCACAGGGACAGAAACGTAGTGTAACATGTGTAACAGGGACAGAAACGTTGTGTCACAGGGACAGAAACGTTGTGTCACAGGGACAGAAACGTAGTGTAACACGTGTAACAGGGACAGAAACGTTGTGTCACAGGGACAGAAACGTAGTGTAACACGTGTAACAGGGACAGAAACGTAGTGTAACATGTGTCACAGGGACAGAAACGTTGTGTCACAGGGACAGAAACGTAGTGTAACATGTGTAACAGGGACAGAAACGTTGTGTCACAGGGACAGAAACGTAGTGTAACATGTGTCACAGGGACAGAGACGTAGTGTAACATGTGTCACAGGGACAGAAACGTTGTGTCACAGGGACAGAAACGTAGTGTAACATGTGTAAC
>NW_013961523.1:2235-2924 GCF_001266775.1 Austrofundulus limnaeus
CAACAGGGACAGAAATGTTGTATAACAGGGACAAACATGTAACAGGGACAGAAACATAGTGTAACATGTGTAACAGGGACAGAAACATAGTGTAACTTGCAACAGGGACAGAAATGTTGTATAACAGGGACAAACATGTAACAGGGACAGAAACATAGTGTAACATGTGTAACAGGGACAGAAACATAGTGTAACTTGCAACAGGGACAGAAATGTTGTATAACAGGGACAAACATGTAACAGGGACAGAAACATAGTGTAACATGTGTAACAGGGACAGAAACGTTGTGTAACAGGGACAAACGTGTAACAGGGACAGAAACGTTGTGTAACAGGGATAGAAACGTTGTGTAACATGTGTAACGGACAGAAACGTTGTGTAACATGTGTAACTGGGACAGAGACGTCGTGTAATGGGGAGAGACTTAGTGTAACTGGGACAGAAATGTAGTGTAACATGTGTAACAGGGACAGAAACATAGTGTAACATGTGTAACAGGGACAGAAACATAGTGTAACATGTGTAACAGGGACAGAAATGTAGTGTAACATGTGTAACAGGGACAGAAACATAGTGTAACATGTGTAACAGTGACAGAAACATAGTGTAACATGTGTAACAGTGACAGAAACATAGTGTAACATGTGTAACAGTGACAGAAACATAGTGTAACATGTGTAACAGTGAC
>NW_013961524.1:0-265 GCF_001266775.1 Austrofundulus limnaeus
GCTACGTTAACACGTTCTCTAGCTCTGCATGCCGCCAGCGCTGCTACGTTTGCACCTCTATGCTAACATAGCAGCGCTGGCCTTTATCTTTCCATAAAGTTGAATTTCTTGTGAATTAAGTGACTTTTTGACAGGGTTTATGGCCACAAGCCGAGGTAGCAGCTCGGGCTTTTGTGCAGCTTTATGCCCGGGAGCTTTCCTCGGCTACAGGCGCTCTATGAGAGCCTACAGCAGTCAGGGCTGAAGGCAGTGCTCCTCCTCCGGT
>NW_013961524.1:1265-1689 GCF_001266775.1 Austrofundulus limnaeus
CAACTGATTTGGTGTAGGTTCTGCTCAGTCCTGATGGGATGGTTGTTCCATGCGTCACTGAAGACATCTAGGCTGGCCTGAATGCGCGGTAGAAAAACGTAGTGGCAGCACAATAAGTGCAGGGCACTGCTGATGTCTAGGAAGTGTTCGTCCTCAAGGGAATGCAGGATATTGTAATACACTCCTGTAACACTCATGAACACGTCTCGCCAGAGGCGCTCAATCCTGTATAAAAAAAGGGAAATAATAAATTTCAATGAAGTATTTTAAGATCTGTCCATCATCTTAACTCGCGTCTTCCTAACAGGGTCATGGGGGTCACTGGTGCCCGTATCCAGCAGTCACCTTTGTGAGGGGTAGGGTACACCCTGAATAGGTTGCAAGTCCATCACAAGGACAAAGACAAAAACGCACACTATGTCAC
>NW_013961525.1:0-510 GCF_001266775.1 Austrofundulus limnaeus
GCTCAGGAAAATTTCCCCCCCACTATGTATGAAGCTGATATAACATTACTACATAAAGAAGGCAGGGAGGAGACAGAGCTCTCATCATATCGTCCTATTTCATTATTAAATTCTGACATTAAAATATTCGCTAAAATACTGGCAAATAGGCTAAATAAACATATCTCTTCAATTGTCCATCCGGACCAAACGGGCTTTGTCCCTAAAAGGTTTTCACTTTTTAATATCAGACGGTTAATGAACATTATGTATCATAAATTTGACTGTAAGTTTAAGGGAGCTATTCTTTTCCTGGATGTTGAAAAGGCATTTGATCAACTGGAGTGGCCTTACATTCTGACTGTACTTGAGGAATTTGGGTTTGGTAGTAAATTTGTGTCGTGGATTAAAACAATGTATGCTCAACCTTCTGCTTCTGTCCTCATAAACCAGGACAAGTCAGAGCCCTTTCTACTGCATCAGGGGACCCGTCAGGGTTGCCCCCTTAGTCCTCTGCTTTTTGTGGTTGCT
>NW_013961526.1:0-689 GCF_001266775.1 Austrofundulus limnaeus
TATATATATATAGTGAATTTTCTGAAGAAACTCCACTAATGAGGCAGAGAGATTAAGTAGAATAATTCATGGACCCTGACCCTTCTCCTTCCATCTCCACTCTTTAGAAATGAAAAATAATGAGTGTTTGTTTCAGAGCAGCTGCTGATTATACACTATGTTCTTCAAATCACCCTTTATTTGAATATCAGAGGATAATCTCTGACCCCAAATCAGTGACCATTTTAAAGCTACACCATGAGCTACATAAGATTCTGAAGCTAAAAGGTATATGCTTTGGGATATTTTCTTTCTGTATTGTCTACAAGGTGGTTTTGCTTCAGCCCTTTATGTTGATAATCAGAATCAAGTGTCAGGTACCGTCGATGGGTTTGTGTCCTAAATGCACTGACTCTGTGCCAGTGATCCACTGATGCACTCTGTTACTGTAATCTTCTCCAGCAGCGACGAGCATTTCCAGCATAATTTCATCCCCAGCAGGAACTAACACATGTACATCCTTGTTATTATGTAAGTTTGTCCTCTTTTTACACATGTTCAAAATGTTTCAGGACAATGTGTACTGTGTACATTCAAAGAGAGAAAAAAAATCAAACAAAATTGATTTTATATTTTTTACAGGTATAATGTAAGTCTTTAGGCCTTGTTCAGAATAACTTAATGTCCTTGTTTTATACAAAAACTATTAG
>NW_013961527.1:0-367 GCF_001266775.1 Austrofundulus limnaeus
TGAACTCCGGTGGGGGCACGGAGAAGACTGCCTTGCAAGCCAAGAGACATTTTATCTCAGAATGTGACCATCTGGACGATGTGTGTGTGGGATAGCTACTCTCTCTCTCGAGGGGGAAAAAAACTGCTGGCCCGTGCTGAGTGTGACATTCATAGACTGTTTGCTAAAGAACAAGATTATGTAGGAAACGAACGACTTCATGTGGTAATAAGATTCACCATGTACAAATTGGAATAGTGAATAGCTAAATCACATAATATAAAGACATAACTGTGTTTGAGTCAACAACATTAAGGCGACTGGTCAAACAAGTAGGTGAGTAAAAGTTAAAAGCAGGAGATTTATAAATAGTTTAAAAACTTTAGAC
>NW_013961527.1:1367-1689 GCF_001266775.1 Austrofundulus limnaeus
AGATTTTCCTCTCTCCGCACCTACTATAAAACTGAAATTAAGAGCTATTTGTATATAATTTTTTGTTGACTGTGTATAGTCTAAAGTGTTTCAACTATTTATTTACTTACAGTTACACGTATTAGGCCTGAAGGTGGCAGCAGAGAGATACATTGTGGTTAATTGGTATGGCTGATTAAATTAGGTTATTGATGTAATCATTAGAGGAGGACAGATGGACGTTTGGGAGTAGGAGTAGTCACATTGAAACAATATATTTGGTTAATTTAGACCGCCAAGGGGGTGTGTGAAGATGGTTTTAGTAGTTTTCTCTAAGGGAGTG
>NW_013961528.1:0-689 GCF_001266775.1 Austrofundulus limnaeus
TCAGTAGAACAATAGTACTACAGTAATTGTACATCAGTAGAACAATAGTACTACAGTAGTTGTACAGCAGTAAAACAGTAGTACTACAGTAGTTGTACAGCAGTAAAACAGTAGTACTACAGTAGTTGTACAGCAGTAAAACAGTAGTACTACAGTAGTTGTACAGTAGTAGGTTAGTAGTAGTAAAATAGTACTGTAGTAGTACTGTAGTAATACTGTGGTACTACAGTAGTTATACAGTATTTGTACAGCAGTAATAGAGCAGTTGTACAATATTAGTAAAGCAGAAGCACTGAGGTACTACAGTAGTAGTACAGCAGTAGAACAGTAGTAGTACAAGATGTATTATATTATTAGTGTTATAGAAGGACAGTAGTAGTACAGCAGTAGTACAAGATGTATTATATTATTAGTGTTATGGAAGGACAGTAGTAGTACAGTAGTAGTACAAGATGTATTATATTATTAGTGTTATGGAAGGACAGTAGTAGTACAGTAGTAGTACAAGATGTATTATATTATTAGTGTTATGGAAGGACAGTAGTAGTTCAGTAGTAGTAGTACAAGATGTATTATATTATTAGTGTTATAGAAGGACAGTAGTAGTACAGTAGTAGTAGTACAAGATGTATTATATTATTAGTGTTATGGAAGGACAGTAGTAGTTCAGTAGTAGTAGTACAAGATGT
>NW_013961529.1:0-447 GCF_001266775.1 Austrofundulus limnaeus
GTGTTGAAACAGGGAAACAACTAAAACATGCAGGGCACTGAGGACCAGGTTTGAAAAAAACTGCTTAACTGAGCCTTTAATTTTGAAGATGCATAAAGATAAGAAATGGATGATCTGTGTATATTGCGGTGGGAAGCATTTTGACAGATGTGAATTCAAGAAAGACTTTCAGAGTAAAGTAGTCAATAACAAACCCATGTTGATGATTGTTGTGTCAAAGCTTGTTTAGCAGAGGATGGTTTCGATCCATCGACCTCTGGGTTATGGACCCAGCACGCTTCCGCTGCGCCACTCTGCTTGACATCACGGAAACAACTTGAACCCAAAATCCCTGGCTTAGGCTGACGCCTTTGTTGACGTTGCATGCAGACAAAATACAGCACAAAACTTGGATTTCGGAAAAACACAAATTCCCTGAATTTTGTTTACTGCAGGTCGATGGATCGA
>NW_013961529.1:1447-1689 GCF_001266775.1 Austrofundulus limnaeus
TGGTCCATTGACCTCTGGTTTATGGGCCCAGCACGCTTCTGCTGCGCCACTCTGCTTGACACCCCAGATGGGACTTGAATCCACAATCCCTGGCTTAGGAGGTCAGTGCCTTATCCATTACGCCACTGGGGCCACATGATACTCTGGGACATATTTCTCAAACTGGGTTGAAAAACTCGTTGATGCACATGTCTGTCCTTTTTGGATTTTGTTGCTTTTAATCAGGCAGCAACACACAAGTT
>NW_013961530.1:0-238 GCF_001266775.1 Austrofundulus limnaeus
GGTTCTGATGAGTACAGACATTATTGTGTGGTCTCTATGGACCTGATAGGAGGTTCTGATGAGTACAGACATTATTGTGTGGTCTCTATGGTTCTGGTAGAAGGTTCTGATGAGTACAGACATTAATGTGTGGTCTCTATGGTCCTGGTAGAAGGTTCTGATGAGTACAGACATTAATGTGTGGTCTCTATGGTTCTGATAGAAGGTTCTGATGAGTACAGACATTAATGTGTGGTCT
>NW_013961531.1:0-689 GCF_001266775.1 Austrofundulus limnaeus
CAACTGTATCTCATCTTTTTTGGAAAGATTACATGTTAGCCAATATTTAGTCTCTAATAATCAAACAAAAAAATAAAAATAAAAACAAATAAGCAAGATTTTCAAAGGGACAACATTTTAAGCCATAACCTCATGATTAATATTCAATAAAAGTTATGCGTTCCCAATGTTTTGCCCTTTTTTTTAGTCAAGCATATGTTGCGCCTCAAACCAGCAACTAAACGGGTCACATATTTCTGCACAACACCTGTTCACTAAACTCCCTTCACCTCCTCCTCCACTTCGACATTTGTTGTCAGAATATTCTTTTACGTTTAAGCGAACCAAAAACTGGTCTCCAGACTTCACAGCCACTACAAGTTCCCCCGCTGTCCTGGACGACTCACCCGGTGTCTCATCCTAAACAAACTCGGGGTGTCGACAAACGGACTGGTGACGTCTTCGTCGTCGGACACGTAGATGTGGTCCCAGACGCTGTAGTCGACGCCCGCTCTGCCGCTCATCTTCTCCGACTCGTTGCTTTTCAGTTTCGAATTAAACACTAAAAATTAACGCTGCCAGGGTGTTCAAACAACATGGCATCGTCTCGAAGTGAAAAGGGAAACTAATTAATCAATCCGCTTAAGGGAATCCTCTTTTCAACACTCGCGCCGCAACGCAAATAAACGTCATGACGCACAGGTTCAGAT
>NW_013961532.1:0-387 GCF_001266775.1 Austrofundulus limnaeus
CGGCACACAGGGAAAGGAGAACGCGGGTCTCGGCATCACCCCAGTTAATGCAGCGAAAATAAATGAGTGCGCACACAGAAAAAGTCAGGTGTGGTTCGGCTTTGTTTACAACTTTAAATACAGCGGTACAGTGGACGCGGGGAGAGCATGTCACGATTCCTCCCATTATTCAAATCAGCTGGAGCCGCAAACATTCTGCCTCTGTTCAGAAGTGGGCAGAGGTGGGCCTGTTACTATCAAGCTTCGTGGCTCAGGGCCGGGAAGATCTGTTTCACCTTTCAGCAAACGTGGTTTTTTTCTGAATGCTCTAAGTAGGACAGACTGTGCATTATGCCCGGAACGACACGTTTTGTGAATGAGGCTGCAGTGTCCTCAGGATGTGTTATG
>NW_013961532.1:1387-1689 GCF_001266775.1 Austrofundulus limnaeus
GACTAAATAGACTATTAAGAACGATTGAGTAATGCTTATCAAAATAGAAGAAATAAAAGCATAAAAATATAAGCATTAACTAAAACATGTATTCTGTTATCATTAACTCATAAAAGTCTAAGAATGTTCAAAGACAACAAATGTAAAGTTATTATAATCTAAATCAGAGAGCCCTTAAAAATAAAGACAAAAAGTCAAACATATTAAATGGTTGAAACATTAGAATTATACACATTGAGAAAACAGCAACAGAAGGTTTGTTTTATTTTATTTTGTTTTTATCAACACAGTAAATTTCTATG
>NW_013961533.1:0-211 GCF_001266775.1 Austrofundulus limnaeus
CTGTATCTGTCAGTCCATCAATGTTTCTGTAAGATCATTACAGGACAGGAAGGACACAAACACTACATCCTCTACTTACTGTGAGTTTCAGGAGGAGGACATGAAGGAGGAGGAGGAGGACATGAAGGAGGAGGAGGACATGAAGGAGGAGGAGGACATGAAGGAGGAGAAGGAGGACATGAAGGAGGAGGAGGACATGAAGGAGGAGGAC
>NW_013961533.1:1211-1689 GCF_001266775.1 Austrofundulus limnaeus
AATATATACCACCTTTCTATTGGACCAGATTAGTCAAAGCCCTTTTACAATTTGTGTCTTATTTAAACCATCCACACACAGATAAATACAGCCCCCTGCTAGAGCTCTCTACAAAGCTAATACAGGTAAATCAGTGTTTAGAGACTAATCAGTGCTTTAAATCACATTCATACACTGATGGGTCGCACATCAGAGACAGTGGGGGCTCATTGTCTCACCCAGGGGCACTTTGACCTGTGACTGAATAGCAGGGAATCAAACTGCCAACTCTCTGACTACAGGTCCTTCTCAAAAATTAGCATATTGTGATTAAGTTCATTATTTTCGTAATGAAGTGATAAACATTAAACTTTAATATATTTTAGATTCATTGCACACCAACTGAAGTAGTCCAAGCCATTTATTGTTTTAAAATTGATGATTTTGTCAAAAACGCAACTAAAAAAATAAAATCCCTATCTCAAAAAATTAGCATATT
>NW_013961534.1:0-530 GCF_001266775.1 Austrofundulus limnaeus
GGGTTCCATACTTTAATTAAGGAAATATTGACATCCGCCTATACAAATAACATTTTCACTCCAATATTAATTACAACCCATCCTGTTGTGGCCCTGTTTTCACTTTACAACTTATCAACTACATCCACACCAAAAAAGTTTTTAAACATAGAAATACACACGATTCAACTGAAGTTCTTCTTTAGAACTTCATTTTCAGCGCTCTGACTCCAAAAAACCCAAATTCAACTTACTTTCTAATTTTAAGCTCTATTTTCTGACTTCTGACACTAAACAGGTTCAAATATACATCCCTTCATGATTACACCGTTTATGTGTCACCCTTTACTTCATAATGTTGCACCTACCTCCATTTGGTTTAGGCTAAGACAAATACACACATGATAACACAAAACAATTCAGTCACAACACCTCGTCAGCAGACGTAATAACCACCCTTTCAGCAGAACACAACCTTGAACGAAATCACAACTTCTTCTCCACTCTAACTCATTTTGACCGTGCATCACACTGACTCTGTCCAAATCAAA
>NW_013961535.1:0-688 GCF_001266775.1 Austrofundulus limnaeus
GGCTTGTGTTAAAATCTATCTCTAAGATATGATAAATGAAACAGTTGTTGGTAGAGAATAAAACAAACGAATAATAATGAGTAAATGTAATATCTTTTCTTTATCTATTAGGTGTCGTAAATGTTACATAAAACACAATTTGGAAAAGGTCATTTGTATATCTAGGATAATTAGTTATATAACATTTTTCAATAAATATAGACAGAAATTGACTCTTGGCTCAGAACAAGTTTTAAATTTTGCCCCGTTGTGTAACTGAGTACCCCTGAGCTAAAGTATCAATTAATCTAAATGACTCATTTTCCTCCAAATAAATAAATAAAAAATCAATCACAACAACTTTTGCATTTATAATACACCACAGAATATAAAGTAAGCAAACAATCTTCTAGCAGCAGCGACATTTCAGTAGCATTTAGCAGCCTTAAAGCAGTTTATCTCTTTGCAGGAAGCCTTAACCAACAGAACTGGGGTAAGAAGTTCCCGTCCTGTAACGGAGCCAAACAGTCTCCTGTGGACATCGACGAGACGTTCACCCAGGTCAGGGTGCAATTCCAGAACTTACAGCTAGAGGGCTGGGACAAACCCACATCCACATCCACCACCATCCAAAACAACGGCAAGACTGGTATGTTCTGAATCGTCTACTGTAAGTTACCAAAAATATGATTTTTGTCTGGCAGTGGCC
>NW_013961536.1:0-431 GCF_001266775.1 Austrofundulus limnaeus
ATATTAGTCAGGTGTGTACCTCTGAGGTTAGTATTAGAGTCAGGTGTGTACCTCTGATGTTAGTGTTAGAGTCAGGTGTGTACCTCTGAGGTTAGTGTTAGAGTCAGGTGTGTACCTCTGAGGTGAGTATAAGAGTCAGGTGTGTACCTCTGAGGTTAGTATTAGAGTCAGGTGTGTACCGCTTAGGTTAGTATGACAGTCAGGTGTGTACCTCTGAGGTTTCTATTAGAGTCAGGTGTGTACCTCTGATGTTAGTGTTAGAGTCAGGTATGTACCTCTGAGATTAGTATCAGAGTCAGGTGTGTACCTCTGAGGTTAGTATAAGAGTCAGGTGTGTACCTCTGAGGTTAGTATTAGAGTCAGGTGTGTACCTCTGAGGTTAATATTAGTCAGGTGTGTACCTCTGATGTCAGTGTTAGAGTCAGGTGTGT
>NW_013961536.1:1431-1688 GCF_001266775.1 Austrofundulus limnaeus
CTGAGGTTAGTATTAGAGTCAGGTGTGTACTTCGGAGGTTAGTATTAGAGTCAGGTGTGTACCTCTGAGGTTAGTATTAAAGTCAGGTGTGTACTTCGGAGGTTAGTATTAGAGTCAGGTGTGTACCTCTGAGGTTAGTATTAAAGTCAGGTGTGTACCTCTGAGGTTTGTATTAGAGCCAGGTGTGTACCTCTGAGGTTAGTATTATAGTCAGGTATGTACCTCTGAGGTTAGTTTTAAAGTCAGGTGTGTACCTC
>NW_013961537.1:0-688 GCF_001266775.1 Austrofundulus limnaeus
AATAAAGATAACACAGCTGTAATCAGCTGTAATTGATTATTAAAATGTGTTTAACTGAATCATTTTGCACCAATACGGTGACTCTAAGAGGCCTATCAGTAAAATAGTTGGCATTTTTTTGGCAATGCGTGTATTATCAGCCCATTGAGTTAACCAGACAAGTGATGACCAAATAATAAGAAGAGGTTTATAAAGTAATTTCTTACAAACATTAAGTGAAAGGAATTTTCTTAGTAGGTAAAGAGATTTGCCACAGGAGCAGAAAGATTCATCATCATTCAGTTGATTCCACGACTGTAAAAAAGTTGTTTTTAATAAGGCCGAGCGATGAAACAATAATCATTCATATCGTGTTCATATCGTGTTTGACACGTAATCAGTATCAACAGAAAATACATGTTAGAATGTTGATAATTTCACTGAACTCAGATCCAGAATCATACAGCATTCTGGGGGATGTAAGCAGAGGAAAGGCCCAGCTAAGCAGGTCTTAATGCTCAATTCTGATTCTACGTTCACATTATATTTTAAATGCGACCTTCAAATATCTCCAGTGTGAACTCTCTACAGGACCGATGCACAGAGGACATGACATCACATTTAGCAAGTTGTTTAAAGAAGTAAATATGGATGCTACATGTTAGCATGCTGATTCTGAAGTTGTTGTGCAATCAGAGCCGATTAAATA
>NW_013961538.1:0-309 GCF_001266775.1 Austrofundulus limnaeus
ACCCTGTTATCATCCTGCTAACATGCAGCTAACACCCTGTTATCATGCAGCTAACATTCAGCTAACACTGCATTATCATGCAGCTAACATTCAGCTAACACTGTGCTATTATGCAGCTAACACCCTGTTATCATGCAGCTAACACCCTGTTATCATGCAGCTAACACCCTGTTATCATCCTGCTAACACCCTGCTAACATGCAGCGAACATTCAGCTGACACAGTGTTATCCTGCAGCTAACACCCTGCTATCATGCAGCTAACACCCTGCTAACATGCAGCTAACACCCTGCTAACATGCAGCTAACA
>NW_013961539.1:0-688 GCF_001266775.1 Austrofundulus limnaeus
CAGCAGATCCCTGCCTGCCCCGCCCACTCCTGGTGCCATGTGACTCAGCATGTAAAGCAACAAGATACACCCACTTCCTGCAAATAACCCCCCTACCCCTCTTCAAAAAAACCCCAAAACAAAATAATCACTGTGGACAGAGACAAAGAATGCATTTATTTAGAATTAGAGAAAATCTTAAGTGTCTCTGAAGTCTTTGGATTAATCCAATTTAATTTTTATATCTTAAACTCCCAGGATATTTTACGACCCTGCTAGGCTGGTCTGAATATCTCATCTGCTCCTTGGGGGTCACGACATCCCACACATTTCTCTCACACACGCATCTGACATCATCACATCAGAATCCTGCTGCATGATTTCCTCTGCGTGCTTTGCTGACTAACTCCTGGTTTCCTACCAGATCACATCCTCATGGCTTTTGTAAATGTTAATCTAGATATTAAAAGATGAAACTTACTGCATGGAAAGAGGATGGACAAATAAATCCCAACAAAATGTGTTATTACAGAAGAAATATATTGAAAGAAAACTTATTAAAGATCAACTTAAACTGATTTTTTTGTAAATATTAAAAAATAGCAGCAGGAAAAGAGTGATAACGTTTTGAAATAAATCTTCAGAAAACAGAAAATCACCATAAAACAGTATTAATTTGCTTTAAGTACAGCTTTTCTTTCATGTGTTT
>NW_013961540.1:0-688 GCF_001266775.1 Austrofundulus limnaeus
TGAAGATGGAGCCAGATAAATCTCTCTTTCCTCAGTTTTGTAGTTTCCTTTTTGTTTTGTTGCTTTCTGTGCATGCATACGTTCCAGAACCAGCTGTGTGGTGATGTCAGGATCTCATGTAGTTAAAAAATGGAGACTGACAGCCATTGAATTTATTATTTTTAAAAATCGATTTTGGGACATTTTAAATCGATAGTGAATCTTTGCAAATGAGAATCATGATTCTGATGTGAATCAATTTTTTTGGCACACCCCTACATCGCACCAACAGGAGAAGGAACAAGCATAACAGCCATATTTTCAAAATAATTCATCAAAGGCAGACTAATTTTGTTTAAATCCCTGCTGTATTAATAAATATATTGCTGGGTTACAGATAACGTAGTATAGACGTCGCAAAATGCAGACAGGAGTAGGAGGTAAATTCAGCCCCGTTTCCTTCTGTTAATTCAACGTCAAAATGCCTAAATTCTGTGCTGTGTACCGTTGTTGCAATCACTCCAATCAGGAGAAATCAAAACGTTTTTTCATGTTCCGAAAGTAGTGTGTCAGAAAATAGACGACAAAGTGGATCAAAAATCTACGGCTAAAAGCAGGAGGTGCAGGAACGGACAGTGCCAGAGGTTGCAGTGACCACTTCGTAACAAGTAAGGATTGGATCGTTTAAATCCTATTTTCAGATATTTTA
>NW_013961541.1:0-688 GCF_001266775.1 Austrofundulus limnaeus
GTTTGAAAGCCACTGGTACATGTTAAATGAACCATTTTAATTTTAAATGTTCATTATACTTTTTAAAACAAATAGAAAAAGTTTCATACTGAAAAAATAACTATTTTTAAACTTTGATACCTGTCAATTTGACCCACAACATGATAGGAGGGTTAAACTATTTAATGGCACATTTGACCTAACTACTGACAACATGAGAAATAAGAAACATGCCTAAAAAACATGTAGTGTTTGCCATAAACCAGGATGTGTCACAAGCTGAGCAGAACCAAGTTTGCAGACACAGAATAAATGTGACTTTATTTACAGGTGTGACCAGGATCCAGGCCTGAAAGAGTGGGCAGCAGACAGGTGAGTCCAGGTTTTGATGTGATGTTAATCAAACAGTCAAAAGTAATAATCAAATTATTTTTCTTACAGGTGTCCAGGAATGGCTCAGGAGGGAGAAGCGGATTGGACCCAGAACTGAAGGTGCAGGTAGGTAATCAGGTAGGTCGAGGTTGCTCTTAGGCAGGAGAACAGAGGATCCTTCAGAACAGGTGAGCTCTCACAGGTAAACTCAGGCAGGGCACGTCTGAGAGGAAACACAGGCCTAAACAAGGTCATAACTCAGGTTAAAGCAGGGGTGGGCAATCCTGGTTCTCGAGGGCCGCAGCCCTGCATGTTTTACTTTTTTCTCTGCTCCAAC
>NW_013961542.1:0-393 GCF_001266775.1 Austrofundulus limnaeus
AAATGATTCTGAAAGAAATATTTTTGATGAAAAATTTGTTTGTTTCTTTTTTCATTTTTAGCCATTCTGCAGGTTCAGAAACACAAACAAACATACGTATAGGAAGTGAAGTAGCTGTAATGTTTACTACAATAAAATAGTGAAACTTTTCAACACATAAAGTTAAACACATGTTTCAGCAACTTTTGCTGCATGGTTTATAAAAATATAGCAGAGGTGGGCTGCATGTTTGTTGTCCTCTGCTTTGTTCTACAGATTTTCTGCAGAGATCATTATAAACGTGAGATGAATTTTTGTGTTTGTCCTTTTGCTCTTTTTACTTCTTTGTTTTTTAAAGGAGGATGTTTTGGGTTCTGGTCAAGAAAAGATAAATAAATGAAAGAATTAACAAAA
>NW_013961542.1:1393-1688 GCF_001266775.1 Austrofundulus limnaeus
CCCCACAGCTGGCCCCACAGTCCCCCCCTCAGTGTCTCTGCTGTCCCCCTCCTCTGAGCAGCTCTCTGGGGGGTCGGCCACGCTGGTCTGCCTGCTGAGCGGCTACTCTCCTCAGGGGGCCGCGGTGAGCTGGGAGGTGGACGGTGCCCAGGTGACAGAGGGGGTCCTGAGCAGCTCAGAGGAGGAGGAGAGCGGACGTTACAGCAGCAGCAGCACCCTGAGCCTGAGCAAGGAGCGCTGGATGGAAGGAGAGCTGTACTCCTGCAGAGTCCTCCATCATGGACACAGTCAGAGC
>NW_013961543.1:0-688 GCF_001266775.1 Austrofundulus limnaeus
ACCTCCCTGTTGTCAAAGTCACTGAGAGCTTCATTTAGTTCAAAATGACTCAGGTGTATTTTGTGAGTTGGCAATTTTTTTAAATATGCATTCTTCTGCTCTGTACAGGTGTGTGTATTTGTGTGACAGGATTACGCTGCGGCTCATCATGTTTTATTTATTCAATTCAAGGAAACTTTTGGGTTGTATTCAAATGGGGTTCTGTGGGAAGGTTGTGAACAATTAATATCTTACCTGTTGTAGACAGTTGTTTGAATAACCTCAGTCAGAGGAAAGGAGTTTAATTTTGATAGCTAGTCTAAAATATATAATTCTGGTAACAATTTAAGCTCATTTCTCTAAACTTATATCATTCATGGTGTTTACCTACAACAGGTAAGATGATAGCCGTTCACAATTTTAATACAGGACCTGTTTCAAACAAAATAAAAGTTGGAACAATCGCTTGAAGTGAACTCGCCTCTGCTCTCCTGTAGATCATATGAACAGAGACGAATACATTGACGAAGATGAGGAACCACCTTTGCTGCTCAGCTCTCATCCTCCTCACGGTAAATCTGTTCACACGTGTCCTGGACATGTGTACACACGTGGTTCCACCCTCCGCTGATTCCTGTTGGTGTCGCCTTCCAGGTGTTTGGCTGTGGTGGGACTGCAGCGGTGCGGTGCCGGTGGGGGGACGGATGTG
>NW_013961544.1:0-201 GCF_001266775.1 Austrofundulus limnaeus
GGTTCACTCCAGGTTCACTCCAGCCTGTGGGCCGGTTCACGGACTGAACCATCGGCCCTCTGACCTGCGTCTGGGCTGGTGGTGCAGCTCATGGGCCGGTACCAGGTTTGGCTCGGTTGCGCCCGCGTCTTCTCTGTTATTCACATAACCTAGCAAAATGTTCCTGAAGTTCTGTGCAGGGCTGGGGGAGCTCGCAACTTT
>NW_013961544.1:1201-1688 GCF_001266775.1 Austrofundulus limnaeus
AGTTTTATTAGATAATGAAACTCTGACTAAAACAGCAATCACTTTAACTATGAACACTTTTAGAAAATAAACTCACATTATCAACAAATTCAGCTTCATTCTACTAATCAGAAATAATAACTGATCATTAATGTGATTGTACTGTGATTTGTTTAGTTCTTTTATTAAACACCCATGTTTCTTATATTTCTTTCTGATCTCCATTTCTTCTAATCAGTATTGTAACGTGACTGAAGTGTTGAAGTGTTTTAATCCAGTTCTGTGTTTGATCTTCCAGAAAAGAAGTTCTCCTGTTAGAAATCTTCAACATCAGTGTTTTAGAGCAGGAAAGCTTTGAGGTCAGACGAGACTCAAACAATCCTGAGAGCTGATTCTGGTAGAAGACAAACAGATTTCCTCTGTTCTGTTTCCTTCTATTCTTAACCAAACAGTTCAGTTTCATAAATATAACGAGAAGGAAACAAAAACAAAACAATCTCTCTTCAAG
>NW_013961545.1:0-688 GCF_001266775.1 Austrofundulus limnaeus
GTCTTATATAGCACTTTTAGGACACTCAAAGATGCTTTACATTATTCATTCACACACTGACGGTGGTAAGCTATATTGTAGTTACAGCTGCCCTGGGGCACACTGACAAGAGGGGAGGCTGCCAAACTGCCTTTCTAAACCCCACCAAGCAATGCGGCCAAGGACACAACGACTGAGATGGCTGGAATGGGGGATTGTACCGCAACACACCGGTTGCCACCGCCGCCTCATATAACTATATATATAAGTTCCAGCAGCGTCACACAGGCACCAACAGGGACAGCAAGTAATCATTGCAAAGTAAAAATAATAAATATACAAATTTAACATTTAAATAGTTCTATAACAGCTGAAATCTGAGAGCAGTGGTGTTCTGCTTCTTCCCATCCTCTGTCCTCCTGTTACACCCTCCACCCCCACAGTGAGGAGTTGTACAGTTTGATGGCATGAGAGACAAAGGAGTTCTTCAGTCTTTTGGTCCTAAACTTGGGAAGGAGCAATCTGTCACTGAACTGGCTCCTGTGGTCATTGATGACAGTGTGCAGAGGGTGATTGGCGTTATCCATAATGTCCAGCAGTTTGTTCAGAGATCTCTTCTCTGCCACCATCACCATAGAGTCCTGATGGAAAAATGTATATGTTACCATTGTTTAATGCTTCTGGGTTTTTTTTTTTTATTACCGGTACA
>NW_013961546.1:0-496 GCF_001266775.1 Austrofundulus limnaeus
CTTCACGGTTTACCCAGCAATATCGTGTCAGACCGGGGCCCTCAGTTTGTTTCCGGTTTCTGGAAAGAATTTTGTGCTTTACTTGACGTCTCTCTAAGTTTCTCTTCAGGATATCACCCTCAGACTGACGGTCAGACGGAGAGGGCCAATCAGGAGTTGGAGACCCGCCTCAGGATCCTGTGTGGTAACGATGCAACTAAATGGGCTAAGAACCTCTCCCTGGTAGAGCATGCACTCAACTGTCTCCCCTCTAGTGCCACTAAGCTCTCTCCTTTCTATGTGGTCTATGGATTCCAGCCGCCGGTGTTTTCGGCCCACGAACGAGCAGCCAAGGTCCCCTCAGCACATCAAGCAGCTTTGCGGTGCCAAAGAGCGTGGAGAGCCGCCCGTAAGGAACTAAAGAAGTCAACCATCGTGGCCACCAGAACGGCCAACAGGAAAAGGATTCCTGCCCCCCAGTACCAAGTGGGCGATCGTGTGTGGCTCTCCACTAAGG
>NW_013961547.1:0-687 GCF_001266775.1 Austrofundulus limnaeus
GTCATCTACAAGCTTTGCAAGTGGGAAAACCTGAAAAATCAACAGCGTACCAAATACTTGTTCTCCCCACTGTATATTCTTTCCAAAAAATAATGTTAACCACACCAAAGCACAGCATCATGTTTGAAGATGTTCTGAATGTCTAATGTGTTTAGAATGAGTCGGAATTAATTTAAGTTCAGATAAAAAAATACCCTCCTACGATAACAACACAAACTTTAAAACCTACGACAACAAAAACATTAGAAATAAATGAGAGGTCTCACCTCCTATTGTGCTTTCCTGGAATTCATGGAACTGGCCTTTGACAAAGCGAAGCACCAAGCTGGACTTCCCCACGGCCGATTCCCCCAGCAGCACCAGCTTGAACTGACAGATCTTGTTCCCAGCGTTGGGTCCATTGGGTCGGGTAGCGCCTCCTCGATTGGCCATGACCTTATCAGAATCTCCAATATCCCCTGGGCCAAGCTTCACTGTCTGCACGTCTGCTGCTGGGAGCAAGAGGAGAAATGCATTTTCAGACACAGGCGGCACATCACAGAGCAGCAAGCACAACAAATTTGACTGAACATCTAAAAACACGGCGATACAAAACTTTAAGCAGTTATTCATACTAAATACAAATGGTACAGTAGCCGTTTAAAAAAAAATACATTAAAATATACTCGGAGTGAAATAAATATACTC
>NW_013961548.1:0-291 GCF_001266775.1 Austrofundulus limnaeus
ATATAAAAGCTTGCATCTGTCCTCTATCCAAATCATTCCTCATTGTGCTCTGAGTAAACTGCAATCTGCACGCTCTCACGCCTTTCACAAGCTGCTCAGACCGCCGGAGAGGGACCTGCTTAAGATCACCCTGAAGGAGACGGTCCACCCTTCTGGCGTCCTCGTCACCCATGGTCAGCTCATCTGCTTCGGCATACTGGCTTTGCTCACCTGCCTCGTTATCTTGGGCACTACAGGAATCATGTTCTTTGGCCGCTGCGAGACGTGGCTGGCGAACGCCAAGTACAGCCA
>NW_013961548.1:1291-1687 GCF_001266775.1 Austrofundulus limnaeus
GAAACCATGAGTCTGAATTGAGAATTACAATAAATAAACAAATTGCTAGATAAGCTGTTATTCTTTTCTTTTTCTTTTTTTTTTTTACATTGATGAGATTTAACGACTCATTTAGGCCAAGGTTTGAGCTCACTGGGGTCTCAGTTGATCACAATATTCTATTACAGAGATTTGAACATGATGTTGGAATTACAAGAATGGCTCTAAGATGGTTTGAATCATATTTATCTAATAGATTCCAGCTTATTCATGTGAATAATGAATCTTCATATAGCTAAAGTTAGTTATGGCGATCCTCAGGGTTCATTGCTTGAACTAATGTTTTACTTTATTCTCTTTAACCCAAACTAATCAATGGCTGAACATCCTGAGCCTGATTCTGCTGGAGGTTTCTTC
>NW_013961549.1:0-687 GCF_001266775.1 Austrofundulus limnaeus
GAGCAGTTGGATAGGTGTACCTAATAAAGTGGCCGGTGAGTGTATGTTTATCATATAAAGTCTAATATTACAACTAATCGGGGATCCCCTTCAGGTAAAAAAGTATAAAAGACATCCTGTCTGCTTGCAACCATCATACAGTGTTATCAGCATTTTACTTGGAGTTTTAAATGTCCTGGTCTTCACTATCACCTGACCAAAACCTGACAGATAAAACTGAACAAAAACAATAAATACATAGCACAGCTGTTAATAAAGGGAAAGCCATAAAAAAACTGTAATGAGTGGACGTTTTATTGTAAACACAGAGATTTGTGTTGTGATTTAACACAGATGTACCTTCCTCAGCCTTGTCCTTCAATTCTTCCTTCTCACAGTCTTGTTTCAGAAAGTGGTGGGAGATGAAGAACTTAAAATCAGCAAAACTGATGTCCTCAGACTCCTCCTCCCAAACATCACTGATGGATTCACCCTGTGTTTAAATAACAGGACATCGTTAACAAGCAGGACTTTAAAATTGGTTTAATAAATAAAGCAAGTAATTAAAGCAAGAAAATAAGTCACATTTTTTGAAGACCAGTTCTCCACAGAGCTTTCAGTCAGCTTCCATTCAGCGAGCACCTCCTCAACTCTGGACACAAACCTGAAGAAATGGATCAGAGGAAGACTTACTGAGACATAAACTCC
>NW_013961550.1:0-362 GCF_001266775.1 Austrofundulus limnaeus
TGACAATATCACTGCTTAGACAGTTTCTACAAATGACAAAAACTGGCAAATGATCACTTATATCAGTCATAAAGATGCCACTCATTACCTCTGCAGTTCTTACATTAGTAAAAACATTATCAATCACTGTTTCACTATGTGTAGTAATTCTTGTTGGCTTAGAAATGAGTGGGTAAGGAATCAAACTGTACATTGAGTCTACAAATGCAGTGGTATTATTTGAACCAGGTTTATTTCCCAAATCAATATTAAAGTCTCCACACAAAAAATTGTTTTATTCATTCATTCCAAAAATTTCTATGATATTTCCTGTAAAGAGTTCAATATTTGAATCTGGTGATCGATGCACACAGCTAATGATT
>NW_013961550.1:1362-1687 GCF_001266775.1 Austrofundulus limnaeus
ACCACAAAGAGTAATTTAAAAAAACACATGAGAATCCACACTAAATCAAAGCACTCATATGACTCCTAAGTTGAAACCACACAAGAGGAAACATGAGTTTGTCTTTACACACACTTCAAATAAACTAAGTCTATGTTGCTTTTTAACAAGATGGGAAAGTCCAGATGATGATGATGATGATGATGCTGTAGCAGAAACTTAAAGAACAGAGTCACATCAGAACTTGAGTCAACCATTTCTCATCCCTCATGTCTACAGAGAACAATGACTTCCTTCATTATCTTCAAACCCTTTTTGTTTACTATCTACAGGTGGTAAAATAAAC
>NW_013961551.1:0-687 GCF_001266775.1 Austrofundulus limnaeus
GTTCACATGGTGGAGGATGGAGGTGAAGTCCTCGCCCCTGAAAGTACAAACAAATCATCACTATTACATGTAACAAACATGACTCTGACCACATCAGACAAAACAGGAAATATTTTAAATGATTTTTCACATTTTTTTATTTACTTAGGGCAGCGCTCCCTCAGCTGCTGGCACACAGTCTGGATAAACCAGCTCCCTTCAACTGTGCTTCTATATGATACACAATCTTCCACAGTAGAAACAGCAACAAGACGGTCTGCCTCTGCTGGGACGGACATGTCCCCATCCATCTCCACGTCTTTCAGCAGCACGCCTTTCTGTATGCCATTTCCCTGGCAGGCCTGGATCAGGAATATTTTGGGCTTTCCAGTGAGGGCCGACTCTTCAGTCGCCTTGAAGGTTCTTGTAATCTCCTTAATGTTAACAGGTTTCGAGTCAGTACCCAAAACGGACCCATTTACCCCGTGACTCAGGATGCAGCAGAAGAAAGCATCACCGTGTTTGATATCCTGCTGAGGAGCAGTGAAGCCGACCTCGGACCACTCCTCCACGC
Organism: Austrofundulus limnaeus; assembly: GCF_001266775.1. Lineage (NCBI taxonomy): Eukaryota > Metazoa > Chordata > Actinopteri > Cyprinodontiformes > Rivulidae > Austrofundulus > Austrofundulus limnaeus. Next base: position 554 of record NW_013961551.1, read on the forward strand.
TGAGCCCCTGAGGCTGAGCGCCAGCGCCGAGGGATGCAAAGGATTTTAAAACTTGACGCATCCGGTCGCTGGTTTGGTCTTTGCACGCGAGCACCCTGAAGCCCAGCCAGGTGAACACCTCCGCCAGACTACCT
>NW_013961552.1:0-687 GCF_001266775.1 Austrofundulus limnaeus
AGAGAGAGAGAGAGAGAGAGAGAGAGAGAGAGAGAGAGAGAGAGAGAGAGAGAAACGGGGGTGGAAATCTTACGACATGTGACAGCTGGTGAGCCGATGCCAACGGGGAAGGATGGAGCAGAGAAGGAAACGACTGTTGCCAAGGCAACGCCGAGCTGGAGTGGCTGATGGTCGGGTAGCGTGAAGTAGCTGCCAGCTGAGACAGCGAGAGCTGCAGAGAAACAATGCAAATGATTCGCTGTTATTATTATGATTACCAACAACAGGGCTCAGGGAAATACTTTATGCCCCCCATGACACGTGCCGTCTCAGATCACAACAAGAATCCCGGACTTTTCTGCACTTGTACACCTCTAAGTCCTCTTCTTCCACCGGCCTGCAAGCTTTTAAAGTTTCCCTTTCCCCAGCAGGTCGAGTTTAAAGGTTTTTCCTCCCTTTTGATACTAAAGAAATGCGGCCGGGAAAAGAAAAAAAAAAACATACCTTTTTTAAGTTTCAAAAACGGCTTGCAGAAATAATTACTGTTTATGAAAGATTTGGAAAACCTGGTACAAAGGCAGAGGTTTGTTACAGTTTTTAAATTTTTTTTTACAGATTTGTAATTTTACCAAGTATTTTTTTAAAAATCATTACTTTTACTTGTATTTTGTTACATTTAAAGATTAAAAATGATACTCTTACTTCAGT
>NW_013961553.1:0-364 GCF_001266775.1 Austrofundulus limnaeus
TATGTACCTCTGAGGTTAGTGTTAGTGTCAGGTGTGTACTTCTGAGGTTTGTATTAGAGCCAGGTGTGTACCTCTGAGGTTAGTATTAGAGTCAGATATGTACCTCTGAGGTTAGTGTTAGTGTCAGGTGTGTACTTCTGAGGTTTGTATTAGAGCCAGGTGTGTATCCCTGAGGTTAGTGTTAGAGTTAAGTATGTACCACTGAGGTTAGTATTATAGTCAGGTATGTACCTCTGAGGTTAGTATTAGACTCAGGTGTGTACCGCTGAGGTTAGTATGACAGTCGAATATGTACCTCTGAGGTTTCTATTAGCCAGGTATGTACCTCTGAGGTTTCTATTAGCCAGGTATGTACCTCTGAGGT
>NW_013961553.1:1364-1687 GCF_001266775.1 Austrofundulus limnaeus
TAGAGTCAGGTGTGTACCGCTGAGGTTAGTATGACAGTCGGATATGTACCTCGGAGGTTAGAATTAGAGTCAGGTGTGTACCTCTGAGGTTAGTATTAGAGTCAGGTATGTACCTCTGAGGTTAGTATTAGAGTCAGGTGTGTACCGCTGAGGTTAGTATGACAGTCGGATATGTACCTCGGAGGTTAGAATTAGAGTCAGGTGTGTACCTCTGAGGTGAGTATAAGAGTCAGGTATGTACCTCTGAGGTTAGTATGAAAGTCAGATATGTAACTCGGAGGTTAGAATTAGAGTCAGGAATGTACCTCGGAGGTTAGTATTAT
>NW_013961554.1:0-297 GCF_001266775.1 Austrofundulus limnaeus
GAAGAAACCTTGGTAAAAATTTTCTCTTATAACTTGGTTATAAGAAGTGTAAGATAAGTTATTTGCATAAATAACTATCCCTTACATCTGGTGGCACCGTGCGAGTCCCATTCATGAATGGTGAACTGTTAAAATATTTTTCTCATGAAGATATAACTCTGTGCATTGCAAAAGTAATACAATATTACTTACTTACTGTTTGGCAAAAGAATGTTGTTATAAGACCATTTTATGACTGAGATGTTTAGATTATCGCAAAAGCTGTAGATTTGGGTGTTAATCTTGTCATTTTAAGTT
>NW_013961554.1:1297-1687 GCF_001266775.1 Austrofundulus limnaeus
CACTCTAAACTTCCAATCATGGCTGATGATCAAAATCCCACATCACCACAGCCTCCAGTAACAAAGCTGGAGCAAACAACGCCTGCCACTCCAGGAGGGAGGAGGCTGGTTGTCTGTGGTGTGTCTGAAGCCCTAGAGGTTTTAACAAAGCCAACAGCTCCAGGCTTTCTGGAGCACGCAGACGAATGGGACATTGACACTCTAAATGAGCAGTTAACACTGATCGCAAATGAGGTTGAGAGAAAAGAAAAACCAAAAAATAACCCTGAGCGTTTAGCTAGGATTGCATGCTTACTTAGAGTACGTCTGGGGCGTGAAAGCGTGGTCGTGCGAAACCTTCATAGTCAGCTACAAGCTGAAAGAGAAGCTAACAAAAACAGGGATGATACC
>NW_013961555.1:0-492 GCF_001266775.1 Austrofundulus limnaeus
ATCCGCATGTCTACATGTCTACATGTCCACATGTCTACGTCTAAATGTCTACGTCTACATATCTACATGTCTAAATGTCTACATGTCTAAATGTCTACATGTCTACATGTCCACATGTCTACGTCTAAATGTCTACGTCTACATATCTACATGTCTAAATGTCTACATGTCTAAATGTCTACATGTCTACATGTCCACATGTCTACATGTCCACATGAGACATGTCTACATGTCCACATGTCTACATGTCCACATCTACATCCGCATGTCCACATGTGACATGTCTACATGACTACATGAGACATGTCTACATGTCTACATGTCCATGTCTACATGTCTGAATGTTTAAATGTCCACATCTACGTCCGCATGTCCACATATCCACATGTCCACGTCTACATCCACATGTTCACATGTCCACATGAGACATGTCTACATGTTTACATGTCCACATCTACGTCCAAATGTCCACATATCCACATGTCCACGTCT
>NW_013961556.1:0-687 GCF_001266775.1 Austrofundulus limnaeus
TGATTGAGCAACTGTCATCAGCTTTTCCTTCCGCAGGTCTGGGGCTATTTCCTTTCCCAACGCTACTTTCTCAGCCCGAGATCGGCGTGATTCATGTCTCCAGTCTGTTCCGTTTCTTTTGGCAGTCTTTTTTCCTTCTATTATAGGAAAATCTCAAATGACAGTTTTACTTTAAATAGAATCAAGATTACTACATTTTGTATACGGTCCAGCAGGGCAGAGATGTCACTTAAATAAAAACAGTGCAATATGTTTTTAAAGATTAGAAAGTCTGAAGCACTGTGAGAATTATGAAGCAACATAATATTTTATCAAATCAAGCTAATATTAGTCTTTAGGATTTTCTTGTGTACAAGGTTGTCCCTTTGGTTCCAGTTTGTTTGGGTTGACACTGACCTTGATCTGAACAGACAAAGACTCCCTGCCTCCCTGATAGTGTTACCTTTGTTCAGAGTTGAACACTAACCCTCTGAGGGGACCATGTGAAAAGCAGCCAGAAAACACAACCTGTGACGATATCCCAGGCTGATGCACATCTCCAAACCAATGCATGAACCGAGACCCTGCTAAGCCAGGTTTTTATTATGCCTTGCCTTTGCTTGGCTGTAGATGTTTTCTTAGAAAAATATGAACTTTTCGTTTCCATTCTTGTTCAGGAAGTATATTAGAAGTGTGCAGGAGTGAACC
>NW_013961557.1:0-687 GCF_001266775.1 Austrofundulus limnaeus
ATCCAGAACCAGGAAGTTCCAGGACCAAAGAAGATCCAGAACCAGGAGGTTCCAGGACCAAAGAAGATCCAGAACCAGGAGGTTCCAGGACCAAAGAAGTTCCAGGACCAAAGAAGATCCAGAACCAGGAGGTTCCAGGACCAAAGAAGATCCAGAACCAGGAGGTTCCAGGAGCAGTGTTTTGGTTCAACTGGGTCCAGGACCTCATGAAGTCTGGATCCAGCTGAACCGGAGCTGAAGGTCAAAGGTCAGACAGGTTCAGAGCCAGAGGAGAACAGGAGACCAACTGAAGAGGCAGAGGAGGACAACCACACATGCTCTAACACACACAACACACAGGTAAACAAATAAACAACCATAAACAAACAAATAAACAAGTAAACAAAGGGAAGCGTCAGCCTCTCACCTTCCTTCTTCAGCGGCATGTCGTCTTTCTGATCCACATAAATCCTCTTTAGGGATTTCACTGACAGCACACTGCATGCTGGGTACTGGAGTCCTCATCAGACTTAGCATGAAGCCCCGCCCACCAACACAGCCCCGCCCCCCAGTGTGACTGACAGCTGATTCCAGACTGGCACTGTTTACATTAAAACTGAAGGAGTTTCTTAAAAAGACCAGATTAGTTGTCACCATTAACAGTAAACTGTGAGGATTTTAAGCTGGATTGTTCATTTTATTCTGGTG
>NW_013961558.1:0-464 GCF_001266775.1 Austrofundulus limnaeus
AGAGAGAAGTATGAACGCTGATGGCTGCAGAGAACAGAGGAAAACGGCTGCATTGTCCCTTTTTTCGTTTATTTTTCTTTTTTTAGCCTTGTCTGTCTGCAGCTTTTCAGCTGAAAGGCTCGTTGTTTGGACTCTTATCTGGAACCAAAACGTGCAGCCTGGGTGTTACTGGACAATACAGATTTCAATTCGGCTGCTTGTTGGAAGCAAAATACTGGCTCATTTTTGGCTTTTGTTGCTAAAACAAAGATAAATATTAATTTGGTTAACACTCGAGTTCTTCTAAACAGGTGTGAAATTCGACAAAAAGAATAACTAAAGCAGAAATGTCGTGTTGTGTGTGGCCACTGTCCGTCCTGTTCGTGTGTGTGTCATATATGTGTTTACGAGTCATGACTCATAGAATTGAAGGAAAATAATTAATTAAGTTAAAACCTAACAAAATTAAAGGGTAAAAAGTACTT
>NW_013961558.1:1464-1687 GCF_001266775.1 Austrofundulus limnaeus
TTTGTGGATTTTATTTTATTATTTTGGTTTTTCATGTTTTCTGTTTCACTTTACCATGTTTTTGTTTCAGTACAATTAATTGTAGGCATATGGCCTCAGATTGCTCGAGATCCAACAGAAAAAGGGTTTTAAAACATATTGTTTATGAAGTCACAAGGAGAATTCAATGAATTTGATGCCAACTGCTTGAATTTGTTTTCTTTCTACAATTGTTTATTTTTCT
>NW_013961559.1:0-687 GCF_001266775.1 Austrofundulus limnaeus
AGAGAGAGAGAGAGAGAGAGAGAGAGAGAGAGAGAGAGAGAGAGAACCGTTCCCCTGTAAACACAGCCTGGTGGTGAGGAACCACTGTTCCTTATGGGGGGAAAAGCCTGGTCCCTGTTGGGGAAAATACTGTTGGTGGGTCAGGGATAGGTTATAGAAAGGACTGGTAAATGAATGGAAGTCAATGCAAAGTCCCCATGACATTAGAAGAATAAACACGTGTGTGTGCTGCACAGCTCTGCTCTGTGTGTCACAGAGAAAAAGGAAGGGAGGGGGAATAGGCTGCCTTTGCTCGCTGCTGCAGCTCTGTAGGAGCATCAGCGAACTAACAGAAGTTCATGATCAGTTTTGATTGGAGATTTTTCTCATCCTGTCGGGGAAAGTGGGAGGGTACGTCCCCCATACTAACTGTGCCCATGGGACCACCCCATTAATGATGCATCCCAGCGGAAATCATCACGATTCTCCAGATTACCCACTCTGCCCTTGAGTCCATGTATCATTTATTGATCTGAATGATGCTCAGTGTTGAAGCGTTAATATGAGATTAACTTGGCTTTGATTACTACAGGATTCCAAACCTAAAGTTGAAAAAAAAACATATATGAAGCCAATTCAACAGAATAAAAAAAGATTATATTATTTAAACATTTATTCTCTAAATTACAACTGGTACAAGTACAAAAG
>NW_013961560.1:0-686 GCF_001266775.1 Austrofundulus limnaeus
CAGGTGAGTGATGGACAGGTGACCGATGGACAGGTGAGTGATGGACAGGTGACCGATGGACAGGTGAGTGATGGACAGGTGACCGATGGACAGGTGAGTGATGGACAGGTGACTGATGGACAGGTGAGTGATGGACAAGTCCACTCCAGTTCACAGGTGAAATAAATCAGAAGTTTTAGTTTTTCCTGTTTTGAGGAAGGTGTTTCAGTTTCCAGCAGGTTCTTCACCTGCTTTGTGCGCACGTGTGATCAATCAGAACAATCAGTGTGACAAACAGGAAACAGAACAAACTGTACAGTTTCACAGACCAAAGGAAAAGCAGTTGGAATTGGCTCTTTCAAAATAAAAGACCCTCCGGTTGCAGGAGACTGAGGAGCAGAGCAAGGCATGTGTGTATTTGTGTGTTTTAGGTGACAGATGGTGTGTTTGTTTAAAAGTGTGTGTGTTTGTACTCATCTTGCTAACATAGTTAGGACCTTAGTTTAACCCTTGTTATGGTGATATGTGTGTGTGTTGTGGGGACATTTTTAATCAGGCTTTGATCATGAAGTTTAACTCTGTTAAATGTGTGCCAGAACAGTGACCTGATGACATCATGATCTATTTCCTGTCCACTTGTGAGACTAATGTGTGTTAGCATGTTTTGTGTCATTGTCTGCAATGGAACTCTGTGTGTGTGTGTGTGT
>NW_013961561.1:0-479 GCF_001266775.1 Austrofundulus limnaeus
ACACATGAGAGTCCACACAGGAGACAAACCATTTCCTTGTGATCTTTGTGGACAAAGATTCAGTCTTAAGTCATCTTTAAACATACACATGAGAGTCCACACAGGAGACAAACCATTTCCTTGTGATCTTTGTGGACAAAGATTCAGTCTTAAGTCATCTTTAAACATACACATGAGAGTCCACACAGGAGACAAACCATTTCCTTGTGATCTTTGTGTACAAAGATTCAGCCTTAAATCATCTTTAAACAAACACATGAGAGTCCACACAGGAGACAAACCATTTCCTTGTGATCTTTGTGGACAAAGATTCAGCCTTAAGTTATCTTTAAACAGACACATGAGAGTCCACACAGGAGACAAACCATTTCCTTGTGATCTTTGTGGACAAAGATTCAGCCTTAAGTTATCTTTAAACAGACACATGAGAGTCCACACAGGAGACAAACCATTTCCTTGTGATCGTTGCGAACAAAGAT
>NW_013961561.1:1479-1686 GCF_001266775.1 Austrofundulus limnaeus
GCGGGGGAAACATCTGAGCTTTTCCAATGTTCGTCTTGCAGCATAATTCTCTCGTTGTCACAAGGACTTTATCTTTGTTGGTGAAACACCATTTTTGTGTCAGGCTGTCCTGCCTGAAATTTCAAAGCTGAAACATCGCCTTGCTGTGAGTTCCTGGTAGACCTTGCCGGTTCTGACCTGCTGCCACACTGTTAAAGACCGAGCCCA
>NW_013961562.1:0-686 GCF_001266775.1 Austrofundulus limnaeus
CCCACATCCAGTCTCTCAATTAGGGTTTCAAAAAAATATTCACAATTACAAATCCATGAATAAATAAACAATAAATAAGACGTGACTGAGAATTGAACCAACTCATTTAATGTCAATAAATTCTTGCCAGAAGACACCGTGTCCAGGTTAATCTGTTGCATTATAAGCTTGTGTTATCAGCCAGGGGACACGGTGTGTAACCTGAGCTGGAGAGGATTAAAAAACGCACCATTTGCATTAACAAAGACCTACAGAGGCAGCAGCAGCACAGGCGCAAATGAAGAAAATGACTGAGGAGACGTGCAAAAAATAACAAACCTAGAGCTGAAGAAAAATAGGCAGAGTTTATTCTAAGCAGACGTAGCTCCATCCACAAACACTTCCAAGTTTAAAATATGGGATTATATTTTCATTACATAATGTGCTATGAGTGTGTGATTATGTTCCTTTTGTCAGCGTAATTATTTATCCTTCACAGCATGTCCTTTCATATTACTGGGTGCCTCTGTGTTTATTGTCTTAACACATTCGATGAAAGTAAAGCATATGCCAGTGACATTGACAGTGAATAAGTCACTACACTTCCGTGTGTGTTTATCCTCTGCCACATGGGAGTGTGTGACTACACAACAGCGTGATCAGCCCCAGAAGACAAAACCCAACGTCTTCAACACACACATACACAT
>NW_013961563.1:0-686 GCF_001266775.1 Austrofundulus limnaeus
ATAATAATCCCTGCAGGCAGTCTGCCTCTCTACCTTCATGTATAAATGGTTAAATAAAGGAATAAGATGAGGGGAAACATGTACCCATAACCCTGGCAGACACACAGCCTGGCACGGATACAACAATGACTCTCTCCCTGGACAACAACCACACATTTCCCCGTTTTTCTTCACATGTAACCGAGCAGAGAGCGGAGGGTCGGGGCTTCTCTTACCGCCAGGTCCGGACTGTCGGTGTCACGGTGGTTGACGGCTCGTATGACCCCGGACCTCCAGAGCCAGCGAGCGATGTCCCCGATCTCAGGCGGCTGGTCTCCGCTGACACAGAGGAACCGCTTACCGACCAGCTCCGGCCGAGCCTCGACTGCCATGGCCCTGGCTGGTCGAACCCGGTTCCTCCCCCCCACCCCAGAAAAACTTCCCAACAACGACGCCCCTACAGACCTGTCATTTACGACCTTAAAGTGGCCATAAAATCCAACGGTGTAAAAAAAAATAAAAAAAGAAAGAAAAGTTCTTCGTTTAACGTGTGGAAAAACCCGACTGTGGGGTTTAAATGAACAGCAGTCTCCACCCGCTTAAACGTCGGTCTTGTGAAAAAAGCAGTTCAACATTGAATCCATGGCTGTGTTCCTCCGCACAATCCCGAAGCGTCCAAAGGCTGCACATTGGTCGTATCCCTCCGC
>NW_013961564.1:0-456 GCF_001266775.1 Austrofundulus limnaeus
ACACACACACACACACACACACACCTGTAGGTTGTGCTCTGATTCATTTCCAGCAGTTCTGGCTGGTTTTGGTTTTTGAAGAACTCTGTAAACATCTGTAAATGTTTTATCTCTGAGATGTTTGGTTTCAATGAAAAAAGCCTGGAACATTTACAGCTCTTTATCAAGTCTGCTGGACTCCAAAGAGCTTCACTCTACTATTAGACCAGTTTTAGACTGGTTTAAACTGGGTTTAGACTGGTTAAACCTCATGGATTAGACTGGTTTAAATTGGGTTTAGCCTGGTTAAACCTCATGGATTAGACTGGTTTAAACTGGGTTTAGACTGGTTAAACCTCATGGATTAGACTGGTTTAAATTGGGTTTAGCCTGGTTAAACCTCATGGATTAGACTGGTTTAAACTGGGTTTAGACTGGTTAAACCTCATGGATTAGACTGGTTTAAATTGGGTTTAG
>NW_013961564.1:1456-1686 GCF_001266775.1 Austrofundulus limnaeus
TTAGACTGGTTTAAACTGGGTTTAGACTGGTTAAACCTCATGGATTAGACTGGTTTAAATTGGGTTCAGACTGGTTAAACCTCATGGATTAGACTGGTTTAAATTGGGTTTAGACTGGTTAAACCTCATGGATTAGACTGGTTTAAATTGGGTTTAGACTGGTTAAACCTCATGGATTAGACTGGCTTAAATTGGGTTTAGACTGGTTAAACCTCATGGATTAGACTGGT
>NW_013961565.1:0-686 GCF_001266775.1 Austrofundulus limnaeus
ACGCAACACACAACAATCACCATATTCCCACAGAAACATCTGTTTGAGCTTGGTTTTTTTTAAATGAAAGGAAGGAAAGCAAGAGAACAGCCTTGCATTTAGAAAATGTATCAAATCAAAACTTTATGTAAATCAAAGCTGAAAGCTTCCATTTCTTTCTTCCTCCTTTATGAAAGTCTGTTGCTGCAGTGAAAATTTAATAAAGCTGTCAAAAGTAATTTGCTTCTCATGCTTCTAGTCACTAGATTTAGTGGGCATCCGGAAAAGCATGCCTGACTTATTTTTGCTCCGTTGTGGACCGAATCACATAAAGTATTCATAACATCCAGCACCGTTCTCGTAATTCTCCTGTTCAACTGGACATCTTCTGTAGAGCTGATTAAAAATGATATCAAAAGTGAGTCATGTACCTTGCCTCATGAGCGCTCCAATGCCAAACCAGAAACTGTTGAGTAATGTGAAGTTGTTCTGTACCAGAGTGGAGGATGCGTTGCAGGGATGTGGGTTGTACCATTCATATGGTGTAAACCTTATAGACAAACAGGAAGAAAGTGAAAAAAAAACTTTATTCTTGCACACACATTTTCCTTTTTGAGCTGTGTATCATATTCTAGCAGGGCTGGCCCATGGCATAGGCAGTATAGGCAAATGCCAAGGGGTGCCGTCTATCCACAGGGCACCACAAA
>NW_013961566.1:0-384 GCF_001266775.1 Austrofundulus limnaeus
CACTCAGATCACTTTGTTAGTGCATTCAGATGTTTTATTATTGTTAATTATTAATACATCCTCTTAAAATAAGGTTTAGATAGAAAGAACTGAGAAAATGAAAAGTGGAACAAAAACAATGTCACAATTCTTAAATAAAATCCTAACTTGTTGTTTCAGGTTTTTACAAGAAAACAAAAAACAGAACAAAAAATTTAACATAACATTTTGCTTTTTCTAAAATACTTTGTAAAAAAAGAGTTGGGTTTTTATTTTAGGAAGGTAACAATATGAGACACAAAAATATAGAAATATCTTGGAGAACACAGCAGAATAAATACATTTTCGCTCTTCAAAACTAATTTGTCCTAAAACATGAACATAAACTCAGACAAGAAAAGATAA
>NW_013961566.1:1384-1686 GCF_001266775.1 Austrofundulus limnaeus
GTTTTAAACAGCGCGTGTGTCTCAGAGAGAAGCTAGCTGCTAGCTTTGTTTTAGTGGAGCTGTTAGTTTAGTTTTATTTGATTATATTATTTCCTTGTGCAGCTGCTGTGAAGGAACAGTGAGTTTTTCAGTGATGATGAGTTCTGCAGTAACGTGAACACTCTGAACATGAGCTGCTGAAGCTAACCTGTTAGCTCAATGCTAGTTTAAAACAGACAACATGAGAAACGTGTTTCTGCACCAAGTTTCTGACTGAGTTTGTACTTTATATCAGAGTTTGTGTACTCTGAATATTTCTAATG
>NW_013961567.1:0-487 GCF_001266775.1 Austrofundulus limnaeus
GGAGACTAATGAATGTGTGAGACAGGTGAGGAGACTGCTGAAGGTGTGAGACAGGTGTGGAGACTGTTGAAGGTGTGAGACAGGTGAGGAGACAGCTGAAGGTGTGAGACAGGTGAGGAGACTGCTGAAGGTGTGAGACAGGTGTGGAGACTGTTGAAGTTGTGAGACAGGTGAGGAGACTGCTGAAGGTGTGAGACAGGTGAGGAGACTGCTCAAGGTGTGAGAAAGGTGAGGAGACTGTTGAAGGTGTGAGACAGGTGAGGAGACTAGTGAATGTGTGAGACAGGGTAGGAGACTGCTAAAGGTGTGAGACAGGTGAGGAGACTGCTGAAGGTGTGAGACAGGTGAGGAGACTGCTGAAAGTGTGAGACAGGTGCGGAGACTGTTGAAGGTGTGAGACAGGTGTGGAGACTGTTGAAGGTATGATACAGGTGAGGAGACTGCTGGAGGTGTGAGACAGGTGAGGAGACTGTTGACGGTGTGAGAC
>NW_013961568.1:0-370 GCF_001266775.1 Austrofundulus limnaeus
TTTTCCCCCATTTATTTTTTGTTTGTTTAAAATGGCTCAACCATGCAGAGAAACTTAAAAAAAAAAAAAAACACAGAAAGATAATACAACCACTTCTACCTTTTATTATGATGCACAACCCCGGCCCACAGGCAGGGGGCGTGGCAACTACAGAGCCAGAGGTCGCAAAAGGGCATCCAGAGGTCGAACTCTGCCTTTCATGGGATCTGACGGATGCTGGCTCTGTGGAGACCCCAACCACTGGACTGGGCAATGTCCAAAAAACAAGGACAGGTCCGGGTCCGGTGGTTCTCAAAATAAATGACTAGGCCCTGACACAATTCAAACCGATGCTGCAGAACTAACAGTTGACATTTGCAATGCAGTGACT
>NW_013961568.1:1370-1686 GCF_001266775.1 Austrofundulus limnaeus
GGTAAATATAGAACACTGACTTCATAAATTATGTTTCAGTGGCTGTGTTTTGCAGCACTATTCACCTTGTGTGGATGTTGTTCATTCGAGTTTTTGGTTAATCGGATCATTACCACAGCTATTCAGCCCGTCCAGGAGCAAGTTTATGCACTCCTCCCCCTGTCTGAAGACCATTATGATGATGTAGGCGTGGATTCTGACAATCACTATTTCCTCGATCAGGTAGATGACAATTACAGCTGTTAGCCAGCTGTTTGAGGTTTTTCTAGATATGTATAAGAATAAAAAATAAAATAAAGAAAAAAGCAGAAATAAA
>NW_013961569.1:0-686 GCF_001266775.1 Austrofundulus limnaeus
GGTTAAAGCAGGGGAACAGTATATTTTAGATGTCTGTAATGATCCATTCTCCCCGTAACATCTCCCCATTTAAAATAAATATGACTATTGGTTTGACAATCTTTATGAAATGTTTTTTATGTTGAAATATTTATCAACAAATTTACTAATTTTTTTTCTGATTTGCATCTAACATCTGTACATTACAATGTAAAGACACACGGTGTTTTCTGGAAAGTCAAAAATCACGTGACGCTATTCTTTCAATCAATTGTGCAAATGTCCATGTCCGCTAGGTGTTGGGAGGGTTGTTTATCAGTTTTTGCTTTAAATTAAGCCAAATATTTCATTAAGTCAACACTTCTCATAAATATGGACAGTGTGGAATATGAAACGGTATTAAACTATAAAGTTAAAGGTGAATATCCACCGCAGTCAACAAAGCAAAAAAAATATCTCATTCGAAGAAAAGCCTCTTCGTATGAGATAGAAGGTAAGAAACTTTTGTCTTCAAGAGTGATGCCGTGAAGTGAACCCCTACTTTAATATGTATCAAATAGGGTAATGCATAAATTAACTAAAAGCAGATAACACTCGATGCTTTCTTGTTATTAATTTACTGCTGTATTTAATTTCATTTAAATGCAGCAGTAATGTTCCCACATGAATGTTACTCCAAGTTACAATGAAGGAATAACGCACAATGT
>NW_013961570.1:0-413 GCF_001266775.1 Austrofundulus limnaeus
CATTGTTAGGTGGTCTACAGTCATTGTTAGGTGGTCTACAGTCATTGTTAGGTGGTCTACAGTTGGTCATTGTTAGGTGGTCTTCAGTCATTGTTAGGTGGTCTACAGTTGGTCATTGTTACGTGGTCTACAGTCATTGTTAGGTGTTATACAGTTGGTCATTTTTAGGTGGCCTACAGTCATTGTTAGGTGGTCTACAGTCAGTCATCGTTAGGTGGTCTACAGTCGGTCATTGTTAGGTGGTCTACAGTTGGTCATTGTTAGGTGGTCTACAGTCATTGTATTGTTAGGTGGTCTACAGTCATTGTTAGGTGGTCTACAGTCATTGTTAGGTGGTCTACAGTTGGTCATTGTTAGGTGGTCTACAGTTGGTCATTGTTAGGTGGTCTACAGTCATTGTATTGTTAGGTGGT
>NW_013961570.1:1413-1686 GCF_001266775.1 Austrofundulus limnaeus
TCAGCTAAAACACACGTAGATCAGCTAAAACACACCCAGATCAGCTAAAACACACGTAGATCAGCTAAAACACACCCAGATCAGCTAAAACACACGTAGATCAGCTAAAACACACCCAGATAAGCTAAAACACACGTAGATCAGATAAACACACCCAGATCAGCTAAAACACACCCAGATCAGCTAAAACACACGTAGATCAGCTAAAACACACCCAGATCAGCTAAAACACACGTAGATCAGCTAAAACACACCCAGATCAGCTAAAACACA
>NW_013961571.1:0-686 GCF_001266775.1 Austrofundulus limnaeus
ATAGCTGGTCCACATGCTTAACTGGTCTCAACAACTGATTGGTAAAAGAAGAAGATGCTTCCTCTATCAATGTTTTTTTAAATGTTTTGCTGCATTCAAATTCACAACGAACATTTTTCTAAATGATGCAATTCCTTTAAACATGTGATATGTCCACTGTTTTACACTGTTAATATAGTATGTTTATAAGATCTGCAAATTCTTGTATTGTGTTATATATTTTACACAACATCCTTGAATAGATCACTTTGTAGTTACAAATGCACAAAATGACCAGGTCACAGGTGATTTGATATAAAAGCTGGGTTGCTCTGGAAACTCCACTGGGATTGAACAAATTCAGCCTGTAAATTTATGTCATTATACAGACCTGATGATTGCTCTAAATTTAATTGTGTTAAACTTTCCTTCAGATGAATTTTCCTCAAAGATGAGATTTTTCACATAGATTGTTAAACCATGAACCTGTTTTTTGAGTATGCTTTGGTTGTGTTTTTGTTCCCATGCTTGAAAGTGTGTGTGTAGATATTAACTACCGGTACATGAGTCCCAACTGGACAGTGAGTACCAGTAAAATAATCAAATATTTTGAATATCTGGTGGCTTGCTCAGTTCACCTCTAGGAGCTCATAAGAAAAATTAAACTCAAAATGAACTGAAAGACTAAACAATGAAAGCTGTTTAGC
>NW_013961572.1:0-685 GCF_001266775.1 Austrofundulus limnaeus
GAAGTTTGTCTATTTGTCTGTCTTTTAGCAAAATATCTCATGAACCACTGGACATTTTTTTGAAACTCCTGAAAAGCAACCAATAAATGTCCATCTATAACGTTTGGTTGCATTAAAGCCATTTTTGTGTTTGAAAAGGATGATTAGTTTTGGCAGTTTTGGTTGCAAGATATTTTAGCTAAAAATATTTAGTTTTAAATGCTTTCAGTTTAGCTGGGTGTAATGGTGCTAGCACTGTCAAACCTCCCCTGATACTTTGAGTTTCTTGTTCTCTTTCAGTTTGTTGGTGTTAAATAAACATATCAAATCTGTCACTATTGACCAAAGCACATCTATTCGCCTCTTTACTACAAAATATTCCTAACTGTTGTTACAGAAAACATATTAAACAACTCATTCATCATCAAATCATTTCTTCATCAATCTTTTCTTATCATCTGCCCCTCCCCTGCTTTCCAATTCATCCCCCTCAGGTTTTTCCTTAATAATTCATTCAAATCTCAACATTTTTATCTTAATATTGATCCACAAACACACACGCAAACACACACACAAATTTGTACTTCTATATTTCTTAGGACCGTTCATTGATTTCCATTCATTTTCAGTCATAACTCTGACCCCCTACCCTAAACCTGACTCCACCAGTACATACCTGACCCTAAACCTAACCTAAACTTAATTC
>NW_013961573.1:0-685 GCF_001266775.1 Austrofundulus limnaeus
GAATATGAGACAGATAATTTGTAAGAAAAATAAATAAATAACGCTCCTCTGGCTCCCCCCAGTGGTCCTTCAGCCATTAGCAGAAATACACTGGTCCCGGTCAGAAACAACCAATGAGACACCAGAAGGTTGTTTTATCAGTGTCAATCACGTTTCATGCACAAGCTGCTGCCTCACTTACCCCCTGCACCTCCTACGTGGTATCATCTGTCGCATTGTGTTAAAGCACCAAAAGACAACATCCTTCAAGAACCAAGACAGGATGTGAAAGGTGCGACACGACAGAACGGACAAAACCAACTTCGAACTGAGCCTGATGATGGCCCAGACATATCTGAGACTGTCCAGTTCAGGACCATTGGACTCAGTTGTATCTGAGAATGTCTGGTGTAGTACCACTGGTCTCTTTTGTATTTGAGGTTGTCCAGATTAGAACCAGTGGACTCTTGTGAGACTGTCCGGTTTAGGACCAGTGGACTCTGATGTATCTGAGATTGTACGACTCAGGACAAGAGGACCATGAACTATCTGAGAGTGTCTGGCTCAGGACCAGTGGACTCTGTTGTATCTCAGAATGTCTGGTTTTGGACCAGTGGTCTCTTTTGTATTTGAGGTTGTCCAGATTAGAACCAGTGGACTCTTGTGAGACTGTCCGGTTTAGGACCAGTGGACTCTGATGTATCTG
>NW_013961574.1:0-500 GCF_001266775.1 Austrofundulus limnaeus
TCTATCAGTACGTTAACACTGAAGTTTTAGATGGTCTCTATCAGTACGTTAACACTGAAGTTTTAGATGGTCTCTATCAGTACGTTAACACTGAAGTTTTAGATGGCTTCTATCAGTACGTTAACACTGAAGTTTTAGATGGTCTCTTTCAGTATGTTAACACTGAAGTTTTAGATGGTCTCTATCAGTACGTTAACACTGAACAGAACACACTGTGTGCTGTAGATAAACCCAACAGAACCATGGTGCCCATGTGATGTTCTTCTCAACCATCAGTCATTCCTTTTTCTGCTGTTGGCAGTATTCACTCAGAGGGTCCCACCTGCCCCCTGATGGCTCCACAGAGATGGTAAATCTCTTAGGACAGGGGTTCTCAAACCTTTTGGTTTTGAGGACCCCTTGCAAGGATGAACAATTACCAGCAGGGACCCCCTAAGACACCCCGGGCTATTTTAAAAAGAATCTCTCATTTTAACCCTTAAATGCCATGGGAATAATAT
>NW_013961575.1:0-215 GCF_001266775.1 Austrofundulus limnaeus
TAAGGCCTAGCATTCCTTGAAGGAATGTAGATCACCCACCACCTTTCAGTCCAGTTTGACACTAAAATCATCTTCTGATGAAAACCTGCTGACACACATTTGGGTCTACATTGTCGTGAAAATGTAATCAAATGAAACTTATTTAAAGTTTAAACTATAAACAGGGCTGCACATGAGTGATCAAAAAAGAAAAAGTGCACCAGATGGAATATCAT
>NW_013961575.1:1215-1551 GCF_001266775.1 Austrofundulus limnaeus
AAAAGCAACTGAGAAAAAAACAGAAGAGCACGAACTGCGCGTTGAGACAGGAAGCCAAAACTTTCAGAGAGGAGCCAGGGAAAATGAGAATAGAAGATGTAAACAGGAGTTTGTTTGAAACAGGTGTTTGTGTGTGAGTGGGAACCTGGGAGAAATCGTGGCTACAGGCAGAAAGAAGTCAAAATACATCTGACCAGGATGGTTCTGATTCGGCACACAAACATATTTCACTTCAGGTCTTTGTGAGAATTATAATTGATCCAAAGTTCAAGTTCAAGTTTAGCGCCAAGTCACAACATACGTTGTCTCAGGACACTGTACATAAAAAGAACAATC
>NW_013961576.1:0-685 GCF_001266775.1 Austrofundulus limnaeus
TGAGACAAACGAGAATAAAAGCTATTTGATTAATGTCTTAATTAAACTGCGTTGTTTGTGGTAGCTGTAACTGACTTAAATGTTGACCTACAATTCGAATGTCAGTCCATATGTCAATGTGACTTTTGGCAAAAACAATTAACCCCACATGACACTGAATTAGTCCCACCAGTTTGTGGGAGAAAATGGAGCATGTCGATTTCTAAAAGTGACTTCAGGATAGAAAAAAATGCAATAAGTTGGGTAAAACTGAGTCAGCCATGCAATGCTATGCAGTTTATACACCTGACCTATGCAACGGTTGAAGGAATTTCAATTATAAACACAAAAAGTGTAAAGACTTTTAGCTCTTCCAGTAATGCCTAAAACCCTACAAGTGCTACGAATACTACAGAGACATGCCTGTGACATTTAAATCACTGTCTCAGCATTTGGCAGGTATGTTGAGGCGTCCTTGCGTGCAAAGACATTCACTTTGATCAGGTCACTTGCCCTGAACTTTGAGTTACCTGTTAGATATAAAATCCTCTAAGTGGATCCATGTCTCAACAGACAAAATTTAAATAAGGGGAGGTATTCAAAGCATCAGGTGGAAAGGAGAATTTTTCGATGAGAAGCAAAGGCCATCAAGTCAGCAGCGAGAGAAATTTTGAATATTGCAAGTAAGGAAGAAGAGGAGGTGAAC
>NW_013961577.1:0-685 GCF_001266775.1 Austrofundulus limnaeus
ACAACTAATCAGGGATCCCTTTAATAACCATTACTTTAGCTCAGGTCTAGGCACATTTAGGCATTTCTATCCCGCAGAAACTAGATCCAGCTTTACCATAGTCCTCTTATGCTGGTCCATCAGAAAACAAGCTCTAAGACTCTTCTGTCAAACCTTCGAAAATACATTTTAACTTTCACAAATTGTTTTCTATCTCCACTAATGTTTAAACAAAAAGTAATTTTAGCTGAAGAATCTTTAGGTGAAGCTATCTTTACCCAATGTTTTATAATGATACATTTAGTTGACAAATCAACAGTGTCTAATTATACAGGACCCTTAAACCAGTCTCAATGTTTCAGGGCACTAACGTGAACTATATTTACACTATGGATAATATCATTATACAGCTGGGTAAGGAATCATCACACAACTGAGATAGTTTTATAAGTTAGCTGAACAAGAGGGGGGGGAAATAAGATGGGCATGCAGCTAGGAGACATTTTTATTTTGTTCTCATGCTAGCTCGTGTTTATTCTGAGCTATTCCTCCACACTCACACAGACTGCCATGTCACTCTCATTCTCCTTCAATTTCTCATCCCTCCCCTTCCAATCTTTCTACTCCCCTCTCTTCTTTTCTCATCCCCCTTTTTCGCCCCCCTCTAGAGTCTGGTAGGGTTATGTGAACGGCCAAGGAGGCAAGG
>NW_013961579.1:0-508 GCF_001266775.1 Austrofundulus limnaeus
CACCGGAGGAGCGGGGTGGGATCCGGCCGCGCCCACCCCAAATCTCTGGTCAGGCCTGACCAGGGCCACGGCCCCCCAGGGGGTGAGGTTAGGGTCTGTAACTAGGGAGGGGTGCTTAAGTGTGGGTACGCAGGTTCGAGAGGTGCGCCGGGTGCCGGAGGTAGCTGTCGGGAGGTGTCCAGGAGCACGGAGCCGGCTGGAGTTGCTCATCTTGGTGTGGAGAGCCGATCAGAGCTGGGACTAAGCCTTCATTCTTCCCGGGTCGTGTCAGAACCGAACCGGTGAGGTGGAGGCTGCACCCCTGCCTGATCCTAGCATCGTTGGTGAGATGATCACCGCTGAAGCCGGGCCAAGGTGAGTGGGGATTGGTGTGGAGTCCGGAGCAGGTGCACGTGTGTGGGCCAGCATGAGGGGCGAGGGTGGGTGGGGAGGCTGGAGGTTTGGACTTAGTGCAAAAAAGCAGAGTGGACTTAGAGCCAGGAGAAGGGGCGCGTGGCCGGGTCCAGTC
>NW_013961580.1:0-385 GCF_001266775.1 Austrofundulus limnaeus
CAAGACAGGAAGTGAAGTGTTTAACCTGAACACATGACAGGAAGTGACACGTTTAACCTGAACACAAGACAGGAAATGAAGTGTTTAACCTGAACACAAGACAGGAAGTGACACGTTTAACCTGAACACAAGACAGGAAGTGAAGCGTTTAACCTGAACACAAGACAGGAAGTGACGTGTTTAACCTGAACACAAGACAGGAAGTGACACGTTTAACCTGAACACAAGACAGGAAGTGACACGTTTAACCTGAACACAAGACAGGAAGTGACACGTTTAACCTGAACACATGACAGGAAGTGAAGCGTTTAACCTGAACACAAGACAGGAAGTGACACGTTTAACCTGAACACAAGACAGGAAGTGACACGTTTAACCTGAACAC
>NW_013961580.1:1385-1684 GCF_001266775.1 Austrofundulus limnaeus
TCAACGATCAGTTGCAACATTTAGCTGATAAAGCTGATAGCTGATTTGCAAATCAGACGTTTGTCTCAACAAGCAGTCCTTTTAAATGCCAGATTAGGAATGGAAGTTCAGCTGGTAAACCAGCTGCAAGCTCAAATCATGGAAACAAATCCACAGCAACAGCTTCAGTCAGAAGAAATGGCTAAATTGAGACAAGAAAATGAGCTACTGAAACAACAACTTAAAGTCGCAGCACAAGAAAAGGAAGATTTGCAGTCCAATCTGGGTGAACATGTCCAAACAATGGATCAACAGATTAA
>NW_013961581.1:0-477 GCF_001266775.1 Austrofundulus limnaeus
CATCTGCACCACTTGTGGTTTTCCTGACCCCTGAGCTGAGATCATAATCTTCAAGTATTGTTGGTCTTCGCCTCTCCAAATATTGCATGGCCACTCCTTGTGATCCCACAATGATGCAACTGGAGGTGAGCTGAACTTGTTCTGGTTGTTGGTCCAGCCACACATCCATATCAGCTGATAAACCAGTCTTGAAATACTTGAGTACAGTGAGGTGGGTATTGTGATCTCGTCACTTCAGACACATTAGCCAAAATGAATTTTTCCCACACTCTTGCTGGTTCCAGAAGATCTTGAGTCAGGTCTCCAATCCAACATACTGACGGATCAGCATTATCTGTTAGCATTGGTAGCTGAAAATTACTTTCCTTAGGGAATTGCACCTGACAGCCGTCAGGCATACATTGAATGGTACAGTTCAACTCACACAAAGCATCTCTTCCCAAAAGTCCTGTTGGTGTATTGTCCGAGACCAAAATG
>NW_013961581.1:1477-1684 GCF_001266775.1 Austrofundulus limnaeus
CTTCAAAGGACTCTGCATCAGAATCCTGATCTTCCGTTGTCTCATCACTACTTTCAGGACTTTCTTCACTTGAACTGCTTGAGTCATCACGTTTCTTGAAACTTCTTTTACCTCGTGTCTCAAGTTTCCCCAATATTTCTTTGATCTTTGCTCCATAACCTCCTCTCTTTGTTTCCTCTTCACTGAAAGAGACAGACGTTGTCATGC
>NW_013961582.1:0-382 GCF_001266775.1 Austrofundulus limnaeus
GCCTGGAACTGAAAATATGGATGGAGGACAACAGTTTAGCTTGTTTGTCGCACTAACGCTGAGCTAATACATATAAGGCAATGGTTGTGTCCAAAACGGCAGGACGGGTCCTCCGAAGGACCCAGCCTTCCCCGTCTTAGTAGACCGGGAAGACCGGAAGAAAGTCGCTGTGAATTTGGACGGTCTGGCCTTCGGCTTTCATTCCCGCTCTTACCCGGCGTAAGTGTGGTCACCGAGCAACCATGTTCTCGCTTCAAGAACTAACAATGGAGGTCGAAGCTAGTTTTTTTTTTCATCCTGATCCACATTTTTGAAGAACTGCAGCTACTACAGCAGTTTTACCAGTGATACCGTGATCGCATACGTGTTTTATATTTCAGAC
>NW_013961582.1:1382-1684 GCF_001266775.1 Austrofundulus limnaeus
GGTGTTGTTACACAGATTGGTGTCGTATTTGCTTGTAGAAACCATAAAAGTATCCGCATTATGTTTCAATTGTTGTATTTCCTAAACTGAATCCTCTATTTATCTGTAAACCCTTTACTTGTGAAACATTCATGTTCTGCATCGTAATCTATTTTGTATCTTGTTAACGGTCCGTTTTGTTCAATTTTGGTTGAGAACTCAGTATATTTTTCTTGGATCTTATAACCACGGTAGATATTCAAATAATTATGAATCTTCTGTGCTCCATATAGATGCCTACATTTTATTCCTCACATTGGAAG
>NW_013961583.1:0-300 GCF_001266775.1 Austrofundulus limnaeus
AACGATTAATTGTGTTTCCCAGAATTCACAGCGTTCATTGCCAGAATTGTATCGTCAGCATACGTGCATGTGCATGTGCATGTGCGCATGGGTGCATTGGTGGTTCAATGGTAGAATTCTCATTTGCCATGCGGGTGACCCGGGTTCGATTCCCGGCCAATGCATAGGACAGCTCAATTTGTCTACTGTTAGCTGCTGAAGATGTGTGCAATGCAGAAAAGCAAATGGCATTGTGAAGCCACCAGCTGGTTTTCCTTACCTATGTCCAATTGTGTGTGTAGAGATTACCTCCAACATAAC
>NW_013961583.1:1300-1684 GCF_001266775.1 Austrofundulus limnaeus
GTCTAAGACATGTTTTTTTCTGTGTGTTTTTGAAGGGAACAAAACACACTGGGCTCATTCATTCCCCGTTGGGGAATCCAACCCCGGTCTCCCGCATGACAGGCGGGGATACTCTCCACTATACTAATGAGGAGATGTCAAAGAGGATTAGTCCCTCCCCTTTTCTTGCATCACAGTTTTCAGCACGCATCTTACATCTTGCCTGCCTCAACACAACAACGTACATACTGATTTTTCAAAAGTACAACTTCACTTACAGGTATTATACAGCCTTTTGTCTTCTCTTATACACACACAATGTTGTTGTTGGCCATCTTAAACAACCTCACCAGTTGGACATAATTACTTCGCATTAGCAACAGTCACCAAGGCACAGCACATCAC
>NW_013961584.1:0-684 GCF_001266775.1 Austrofundulus limnaeus
AGCAATATTAAACGGTTTTAAAGATCAGAATAAAATAAAACTACATGTGTTGGAAACATCTCTATCTTTGGTTGGTTAATTGTTGCCGCCTTGAATTAATCCGTCATACATTTAAAAAAATATTTTCTTGACAGAAAATCGACATCCTAAACATTTGCATTACAAGCAGGCTTGTGCCAGTGTAGCTTTTTGTAACATTTAACATTCATATAGTTTATATTTCCTTAAATAATAAATGGTAAATCTTTAAAATAAAAGAAGTCACTTGGACCAGCTGCTGTGTAAATAGTTCGCGCCACATTGGTTGACCTCTGCAGACTTGTTGAAAATGGTGATAAGATGAATTGAGGTGGCTGTTGAAGAATTAAGCTTTTATTGGCAGCGTTATTGTGCCGCGTCAGCTGAGAAGATAACGTTAATGACTATCGATTGAATCTTTCAGATGTAAAGGTTACTGGTTGTGTTTTGGATTAGTTAGTTTTGAGAGATTATTACTCAGATGAGTCATTTTTGAGAAAGCATCACAGTTACAAAATAAAGTTACTTTCTAGCAGACTTTAAATGTGCAACATTTTAACTCATAGAATAAATCCAGAGTTTATGTGAAGCATTCTTTGAGCTCAGATACCAATCTAGAAATCCCACTGGTATGTGCGTTCCTTTGCCCGCCTGAGTGTTTCTGTA
>NW_013961585.1:0-388 GCF_001266775.1 Austrofundulus limnaeus
CTCCTCAGGTCCTCTAAAACCTGCAGACCTGGTCCTCATGAAACTAGTTCTGCAGGACGGAGTCAAGTCTCCACTTCAGAGACTAGTTACAGTTTGTTCTTCAGACCAGAACAAGAACACCTGAACTGGGTCAGAACAAACCAAAGACCCAAAGGGCAGCAGAACCAAACTTCACAGGTCAGAACTCCTCTGACTCCCTCACAGATTTGTTGGAAATACAGAACCGGTTCCGTTTGGACTCTGGTGGGTCAGTTTGTTACCTGAAGCCAGCAGACAGGTGGGTTTGATCATGACTGCTGGATGAGAGAAGCATATCTGACTCCGCCCTCTTACCTTCTCACCCTCACAGGGGGCGGGGCCTGTCAGACTTAGTGTCCAGGGGTCGGAT
>NW_013961585.1:1388-1684 GCF_001266775.1 Austrofundulus limnaeus
ACAGGGACACAGACGCCCAGAGGACAGGGACACAGACGTCCAGAGGACAGGGACACAGACGTCCAGAGGACAGGGAACAGACGTCCAGAGGACAGGCACGCAGACAACCTTGTTACAGGTGAGAGAAAATATTGACTAACATATTGTTATTTCATTTCCTCAAGCTGTGTCAATTTTACCTGAAAGAGTCTTTTAGCCTCTGACCAATCACACCTGTAACACCTGATGAATCACACCTGTAACACCTGATCAATCACACCTGTAACACCTGACCAATCACACCTGTAACACCTGAC
>NW_013961586.1:0-684 GCF_001266775.1 Austrofundulus limnaeus
ACTGAATAGCAGTCTGATAAAACAAATAAGTGAGAATGGTCTGAATTACCATTGAAAACCAGTAGCAGCTCATTAGCAGCCATTCCCTGAATTGCTAACCACACAATGTTATAATTTGTTACATTATCTGTAAAAAATTTGTAAAAAGAATGTGAAGAAAAATGATATATGTTTAGTATTTATTTTGTTACTTTTAGTGACCAAAGTTGTTCCTATCTGCGAATTGAAGCTATTTATAGAAAATATTCCCATCTAAGAATTTAGTCAAAGAGATGTCTTAGACTGGAGATTAACCACCTGAAATGAAAGTATTTTTAAGTTGACCTGCATAAAATAGAACAGTCTAATAGGTATACAGCCTACCCTAATCGAGAACATGTCTTGTTTCATATCTCCCCAGTCTTTAGTCTCCTGTGTTCTGAACATTCTGCTCACAGCTGTTGACTGAAAATTTATTTTCTAAACATAGTCCTACAAATGGATTTTTAAACAGAAAATCTCCACTGGTAGACGCAGCAGGTTTTACTGCACACTATTCCTGCTTTAATATAACATATAAGCACATGACATCTAGGGTTAGTGGTTGTACGAATGAATTAAACTAGCAGAATGTACCTGTGGTTCAGTCCCAATGAGACTCTATGGAATGTCAAAAGGAAAAAAAATTGTATAGGTCCTCTGGAC
>NW_013961587.1:0-393 GCF_001266775.1 Austrofundulus limnaeus
GAGACACAATGAGACAGGGACACAATGAGACAGGGACACACTGAGACAGGGACACAATGAGACAGGGACACACAGAGACACAATGAGACAGGGACACAATGAGACTGGGACACACTGAGACAGGGACACAATGAGACAGGGACACACAGAGACACAATGAGACAGGGACACAATGAGACAGAGACACAATGAGACAGAGACACACTGAGACAGGGACACAATGAGACAGGGACACACAGAGACACAATGAGACAGAGACACACTGAGACAGGGACACAATGAGACAGAGACACAATGAGACAGGGACACAATGAGACAGGGACACACTGAGACAGGGACACAATGAGACAGGGACACAATGAGACAGGGACACACAGAGACACAATGAGACAG
>NW_013961587.1:1393-1684 GCF_001266775.1 Austrofundulus limnaeus
AACCAGTAAACACCATGTTCAGTACAGCAAGATGAAGAAACCAGTAAACACCATGTTCAGTACAGCAGGATGAAGAAACCAGTAAACACCATGTTCAGTACAGTAAGATGAAGAAACCAGTAAACACCATGTTCAGTACAGTAAGATGAAGAAACCAGTAAACACCATGTTCAGTACAGTAAGATGAAGAAACCAGTAAACACCATGTTCAGTACAGCAGGATGAAGAAACCAGTAAACACCATGTTCAGTACAGCAGGATGAAGAAACCAGTAAACACCATGTTCAGTAC
>NW_013961588.1:0-684 GCF_001266775.1 Austrofundulus limnaeus
TGTGTGTGTGTGTGTGTGTGTGTGTGTGTGTGTGTGTGTGTGTGTGTGTGTGTGTGTGTGTGTGAATTTAAAGTGGACCTCCATCAGACTCCATCAGGGTCCAGTCTTGGGTCATAGCGGTGCTGACGGGTCATGTTAGTGTGTATTCTAAGAAATAATTTTTCTGTTCATCATTTTTATTATTTATTTGTTTACTTTGTTAGTTTATTTAATGTTTTTATGTATGTGTAATTATGTTGTTGCACCTGTTTATTTCCTGTATTTCATGTTGTAATAAGTGGTCCTCAGTGGTCCCACAGTCCTACAGAAGCTCAGGTTCTGTTGGACAAACTGACTGGATCAGCAGGAGGACATAAATAAGAAATGATCTGAACCCCCCGCAGATCCAGGTGGGCGGTCTGGAGTACTACCCGGGAAAGCTCCACATCTACTCTGACAGCACGCTGACGCTGCCCGCCATCATCGGGATCGGAGCGGGCGGAGGCGTGCTGCTCATCGCCATCATCGCTGTGCTCATCGCCTACAAGAGGAAGACTCGGGACGCCGACCGCACGCTGAAGCGTCTGCAGCTGCAGATGGACAACCTGGAGAGCCGTGTGGCCTTGGAGTGCAAGGAGGGTGGGTTCTTTGTCCACTTTGTCCTCCCTGTCCCTCGTCCTCCCTGTCCCTCGTCCTCCCTGTCCC
>NW_013961589.1:0-683 GCF_001266775.1 Austrofundulus limnaeus
CAGTCATACTGTTTTTAGCTTCAGAGTATATCACTGTTGTTATTTCCATTTACACTGATATTATTTCTATTTACACTGATGTTTTTCTACTTACACGGTTGTTATTTCTGCTTACACCGTTATTATTTCTATTTACACTGCTGTTATTTCTATTTATACAGTTGTTATTTCTGTTTACACTGCTGTTATTTCTACTTACACTGTTGTTATTTCTATTTACACTGCTATTTCTATTTACACTGTTATTATTTCTACTTACACTGTTGTAATTTCTATTTACACTGTTATTATTTCTATTTACACTGTTGTTTTTTCTATTTACACAGTTTTTATTTCTATTTACACTGTTATTATTTCTACTTACACCGTTGTTATTTCTAATAATACTGTTGTTATTTCTATTCACACTGTTATTTCTATTTACACTGTAATTATTTCTACTTGTACTGTTATTATTTCTATTTACACTGTTGCTATTTCTATTTACACTGTTATTATTTCTATTTACACTGTTGTTATTTCTATTTACACTGTTGTTTTTTCTATTTACACTGTTATTATTTCTATTTACACTATTATTTCTATTTACACTGTTGTTTTTTCTATTTACACTGTTGTTATTTCTTTTTAAACTGTTGTTATTTCTACTTACATCGTTGTTATTTCTAATAATACTGTTGTTA
>NW_013961590.1:0-559 GCF_001266775.1 Austrofundulus limnaeus
GTCTCTGCAGTCTGTGGACAGTGTCTCTGTGGACAGTGTCTCTGTCTCTGCAGTCTGTGGACAGTGTCTCTGTGGACAGTGTCTCTGTGGACAGTGTCTCTGTCTCTGCAGTCTGTGGACAGTGTCTCTGTGGACAGTGTCTTTGTGGACAGTGTCACTGTCTCTGCAGTCTGTGGACAGTGTCTCTGTGGACAGTGTCTTTGTGGACAGTGTCTCTGTCTCTGCAGTCTGTGGACAGTGTCTCTGCAGTCTGTGGACAGCGTCTCTGTGGACAGTGTCTCTGTGGACAGTGTCTCTGTCTCTGCAGTCTGTGAACAGTGTCTCTGTGGACAGTGTCTCTGTGGACAGTGTCTCTGTGGACAGTGTCTCTGTGGACTGTGGACAGTGTCTCTGTCTCTGCAGTCTGTGGACAGTGTCTCTGTGGACAGTGTCTCTGTGGACAGTGTCTCTGTCTCTGCAGTCTGTGGACAGTGTCTCTGTGGACAGTGTCTCTGTCTCTGCAGTCTGTGGACAGTGTCTCTGTGGACAGTGTCTCTTCAGTCTGTGGACAGTGTCTGTG
>NW_013961591.1:0-350 GCF_001266775.1 Austrofundulus limnaeus
CAAGTTAACAATAACAATGTTATTCCTAAAAAGCATACATCTTCTGTAAGTGCAAAGAACATTGTGGTAACCTACTACACTGTTGAAACATGACGCCTCGAAAATCAATTTAGAACATGTACCGAAACAAATCTTCAGTAACACACACACTTTACTATTAACTGCAGTTTGCCACAAATCACTTCATGGAGCCATTTTACAAGAATGGCAAGCAAAGGTTTGCTAGATTAAGCGTTGTTGGTAGGATTCGAACCTACGCTGGGGAAACCCCAATGGATTTCAAGTCCATCGCCTTGACCACTCGGCCACAACAACATATCATCAAATGTGTGAATCAGTAGGTAAAAAGC
>NW_013961591.1:1350-1683 GCF_001266775.1 Austrofundulus limnaeus
TTTGGAGGTCAGCCTGTGTTCGCAGGTCAGCTGCCTTGAAGGTTGTTACTGAGAGGGAAAAAATGTTCTGCATGTTGATTTGCACAGGCCGAGTAGCTCAGTTGGTCAGAGCGTGGTGCTAATAACGCAAAGGTCGCGGGTTCAATCCCTGTACTGGCCAGCTTGCCTTGAGGCAAGCCGTAACATTGTTTATGTTCTGCTTGCTCAAATCACTTTGTGGCAGACTCTAGCCTCATATGAACAGAGAATGCACTTCAACTAGCACAATCTGACATGTTCTCCACAACAAGTTAACAATAACAATGTTATTCCTAAAAAGCATACATCTTCTGT
>NW_013961592.1:0-683 GCF_001266775.1 Austrofundulus limnaeus
GGGGATCCCTTTAAGACTGAATAAAAGGTTGAATGCATTCATCCAATGATAGCTAGACTTGATTAGTAAAGCATAATGCTGAGCAGATTAAATGCTGTTACATTAAGAGTTCTGTATGGTGTTGTGTTTTCCCCTCAGGAGTTCCTCAGTAACAAAGACCAGGGTCAGTCCAAGCTGAACGCTGTGGTTTTGAACGCTGAGCTCTTCTGTAGCATCGCAGCCAAAGATAAAACTGATACAGTTCGTGTTAAAGCAAACACTGCCAGAGACGACTGGAAAACCATAATGTCTAACCTTCACAACCGAGAGACAAGTCTGCAGGTGAGCAACACACCGTCAGCCTACTGGGAAAAATGAGCATTTGAACAGCTTTTCAGGTAATCCAGTCTGGTCTGATCCCTGTTCCCACCAGCCACCTCTACCCTCTCAAAACTAACCTGCTTATTTCAGCTTTTACTCAAGTAGCATCCTAACAAGAACTAATCTCAACTGCTGCCCTGTGATGTAGGATTATTGTCATATTTTAGACGTCTGTGTGCACAGATTAATTCAAGTTTACTTTATTAACTCAAGTTCTGCAGCTGAAAATCTATCAGAGGCCCAGAAACATGTACTGCTGTTAATGCTGCAGCTGAGGCTTTATGGTGCGTTCACACCGAACGCGATTTCAGCATCAGGATCAT
>NW_013961593.1:0-381 GCF_001266775.1 Austrofundulus limnaeus
AGCTAAGAGGCTTAGCTGTGCACTTGTGTCTTTGTGTAGGTTGTTTACAAACAAATATTTAAATCCTAGTTCTTCTTCCATAAATAGGTCATTTCGGTTTCCGAAATAAGCTAGTAACAGCTTGTGGTAGAACTCTGATGGATGTTCGTGTTTTCCTTGTGTAATGTGTTCAGCAGACGGATACCCAGGCGGACCGGAATGAGGTGAGTACTCTCTGATCAGAACTTCACAGAGTAACTCATAGTTATTTCTCACGGTGTTTGTTTGGCGTGCAATGAACGCCGTCACTTGTCTGCTTGAAGTAAGCCTTATTAAATAAAGCTTATTATCAACTGTAGCATCTGGGTAACTTCTCAGATAAAAGTCGATGTCATCCAGATA
>NW_013961593.1:1381-1683 GCF_001266775.1 Austrofundulus limnaeus
CTGACGTTTCAACCCTCCCTCGGGGAAAATCACATTCAGTGACGTAGGTACGTAGTAACGTAATGACGTCGTTACGCTTACGCTACGTCTTGACGCAATGCGTCAGATCCAAAATGGTGGCTGCCCTCGGACACAAAGTCAGCAGCTTCACACCAACAACACGGAGCCAAGCCTCCGTCTCTAAGCTCACTAGCGTGAACTTATTAGCTCCACGTAACCAAAGCAAGGCACGATTTATAAGCTAAAGTCCGTGACCCTCTCACGGAAACAGGGCAAGACACTTTCTGCTCGCGGCAGATTTA
>NW_013961594.1:0-521 GCF_001266775.1 Austrofundulus limnaeus
TTCTTTCATCAAACAGTCATAACAAGTTATATCCATCAGAAATCATAAAATGAGACAGGAAACCGCTACAAATCCCCCCTTTATAACAATAAACTGAAAAGTTAATTGTTATAATCACGTGAGGTTTTCCTGCTTCTTTGATGTATGAACATCCTTCATGTCCTGGTGTCAGGGATCCATCCTGTAGTTCTGGAGCACGGTCTGGAGCGCTCTTCAAACAATAGAACAAAGTCAGTAATCCAAAACAGGTTAGGGTTAATTCCATACCAGATGAGAGCTTGTCCTAGAGAGGCAGGGCTGTCTTTGACCTCTAGGGGAGGTGCGAGTTGACTGCTGGAGGCTGGTGGATTTGACCTCTGCAGGCAACTGATGTTGAGCTCTGGAGTGGCTGATGTTGAGTTGACCTCTGGAGGGCTGATGATTTGACCTCTGGAGGGTTGAGTTGACCTCTGGAGGGCTGATGGTGTCACTGGAGCTCGGCATGTGAACACAATGTATTGGGAAACACATCAGGTGCTCAG
>NW_013961595.1:0-445 GCF_001266775.1 Austrofundulus limnaeus
TCCTCAAAGAGCCACAGATCCTCAGAGAGAACAGGTCCTCAGAGAGAACAGATCCTCAGAGAGAACAGGTCCTCAAAGAGCCACAGATCCTCAGAGAGAACAGGTCCTCAGAGAGAACAGATCCTCAGAGAGAACAGGTCCTCAAAGAGCCACAGATCCTCAGAGAGAACAGGTCCTCAGAGAGAACAACTCCTCAGAGAGAAATGGTCCTCAAAGAGCCACAGATCCTCAGAGAGAACAGGTCCTCAGAGAGAACAACTCCTCAGAGAGAACAGGTCCTCAAAGAGCCACAGATCCTCAGAGAGAACAGGTCCTCAGAGAGAACAGATCCTCAGAGAGAACAGGTCCTCAAAGAGCCACAGATCCTCAGAGAGAACAGGTCCTCAGAGAGAACAGATCCTCAGAGAGAACAGGTCCTCAAAGAGCCACAGATCCTCAGAGAGAA
>NW_013961595.1:1445-1682 GCF_001266775.1 Austrofundulus limnaeus
TCCTCAGAGAGAAATGATCCTCAGAGAGAACAGGTCCTCAGAGAGAACAGATCCTCAGAGAGAACAGGTCCTCAGACAGAACAGGTCCTCAGAGAAAACAGGTCCTCAGAGAGAACAGGTCCTCAAAGAGAACAGATCCTCAGAGAGAACAGGTCCTCAGAGAGAATAGGTCCTCAGAGAGAACAGGTCCTCAGAGAGAACAGGTCCTCAGAGAGAACAGGTCCTCAGAGAGAACAG
>NW_013961596.1:0-682 GCF_001266775.1 Austrofundulus limnaeus
CATGAACAGAGAGACTAAGGTAAAACTACATGATTACCTATTTTTCATGGCGGCGAGCAAAAAATAAAACAACCACACTTTTTTTTTTTTACAAAAAATGACGTTAATGCCGGATGGAGTGTAAAGTTTATTTTTGTGGTGTCTGAAATGTTTCCTGAGACGTTTTTCAGCCACCGAGTCTTCAAGGTGAGACTTCAGCAGGTTACAACCCCTCCAGTGTTCTTTCACACCTCAGACTGAATACAGATCAACAGGATGTAATGGGACGACAAACCATCTCTTTTTGTTCAGTTGGCAGTCAGGACACTGAGGAAACACAAGTACAATTGAATTTTATTTTCTTTCACGTGATTCATCGTTCCCCTCTGGTTGTTTTCTGTTGTTAACTGAAGACCATTCAAAACTCTTCTAACCACTTAAATAGCGTACCTGATTGAATCACAGACAAAGAAAAATTAAATTAAAACTAAAAAAGGCTTTCTGATATGAGATTAAGGAATCAGATAAATTGCTTTGATTGGTTTGCAGAGCCAAATGCAACTCATTAGTTGAACTAATAGTAATAAAATAATAATAAAGTAATAGTTCAGATTTGTTTTGAAGTGGGTTTTTTTTTTTGGAAAAGTAAAAAAATCGTATTTATTGTAGGTAACTCACTATACATACATACACACACACACAC
>NW_013961597.1:0-682 GCF_001266775.1 Austrofundulus limnaeus
CCTCCTGCATTAGTCATTTGACAGATTAGAGTACATAATCAAGGAGGAACATCTTGAGGCTTAAAGTGTATGGATTTTGACATTTTAGCAGCTTTTTGATGTCATTTCCTTTCTGCTTGCCCTTTCCTTTCCCCGTCAAACGGAGCGTTAATTGGCATGACGATGGTTTGTATGTAATGGAAGGGTCTGGAGTGTGTTGCAGTCTGGGGTCTAATCGACTGTTTATGATCATGTCTCACTTGGTAAGTGTTCTCTTGGACCTCCGTTAGAAAAACAACTGATTCAGGATGGTTTAGGGGCATATGTGAACATGTACACACAACAAAACCAGAATCTGAGGCGACAAAAGCAGCAATCATCCTGTACAAAAAAAACCTCAATGAAAGGTAGGTGTGAATACGAAAATGGTCAGTCTAAAATGTTACCCAGCCAAACAGTAAATGTTAGGGATTAATGATTTATAATAGCTTGTATGAAAGTCTGGTAACACGGTTAAGAAAGGAGGAAATTGGGTGATGTGTATTTGTAAGCCTACCTGTGTGACACCAGAAGATAACAATTCCTCAGCAATGTTCTCACTCAGAAATCCCCCTTTTTCATTTATATTCCGTAACAGTTTTAGCTAATAACTTTTGCAGTTGTCTTATGTAAACAGCATACAGCAGGAACTACAACATGAACC
>NW_013961598.1:0-681 GCF_001266775.1 Austrofundulus limnaeus
ACTGTGCAGTAACTCGGTGCTGTAACTCTGTGCGGTAACGGTGCAATAACTCTGTGCAGTAACTCTGTGCAGTAACTCAGTGCAGTAACTCGATGCAGTAACTCAGTGCAGTAACTCGGTGCAATAACTCTGTGCAGTAACTCGATGCAGTAACTCTGTGCAGTAACTCGGTGCAGTAACTCTGTGCAGTAACTCGGTGCAGTAACTCTGTGCAGTAACTCAGTGCAGTAACTCGATGCAGTAACTCTGTGCAGTAACTCAGTGCAGTTACTCAGTGCAGTAACTCTGTGCAGTAACTCTGGGCAGTAACTCTTTGCAGTCACTCAGTGCAGTAACTCTGTGCAGTAACTCTTTGCAGTAACTCGGTGCAGTAACTCGGTGCAGCAGCTCTGTGCAGTAACTCTGTGCAGTAACTCAGTACAGTAACTCTGTGCAGTAACTCGATGCAGTAACTTTGTGCAGTAACTCTGTGCAGTAACTCAGTACAGTAACTCAGTACAGTAACTCGATGCAGTAACTCAGTGCAGTAACTCAGTACAGTAACTTCATGCAGTAACTCTGTGCAGTAACTCGGTGCAGTAACTCGGTGCAGTAACTCAGTGCATTAACTCAGTGCATTAACTCAGTGCAGTAACTCTGTGCAGTAACTCTGTGCAGTAACTTGATGCAGTAACTCTGTGC
>NW_013961599.1:0-380 GCF_001266775.1 Austrofundulus limnaeus
GCTCCGTACTGATTCAGGCAGTTTTGTGTGTTTTTGCACAAGCTGGAAGAAGTCCTTGCCAGACAGTTCACAGTTTACAGAAATTTGCAGCTCATTTTTGATCAGTTCCAGGGCTCTCAAGTGTCACGCATTGAGAGTGAGACACACACATCTGAGGGTTTTATACGCTTCCACGCCACACCTCCACTTTCTCACACTGAGAACTGACTAACGCCAAAAACTCAACTCCGCTCCAGTTTATCATTATAAAAATACAAGTATTGATATTAATCCAGTCCGTGTTTTCACGGCAACTCGTAGTGTTACACACAGGTACATGCCAGGTTGTTATCCAGTCTGTGTTTTCACCACAACCCGTGGTGTTACACACAGGGACATGC
>NW_013961599.1:1380-1681 GCF_001266775.1 Austrofundulus limnaeus
TTTTCTTCTGCAGTTTGGCGACCCCTCCAGCAGATGGCGCTCTAGGGGACCACCTAGTTCGCCTATGCCAAGAGCCGGCTCTGCTGTGCTGCATCTGTTTCTGGAGTCTGACCATTTTCTGTTCATCATAGAGAAAATTCTCTCTACAAAGGCATTTGAGCCTGGCACACTAAGAACAAATGAAACAATCTTAAACATGTTTGCCAACTTATCTTTTCTGATGCTTTGAAACCCTGTCGTCCACTTCTCACTGGTGGTTTTTGTTGCATCGAGCCTGGCTTTTTGTAGTTCTTTTTGGAGT
>NW_013961600.1:0-681 GCF_001266775.1 Austrofundulus limnaeus
TTATAAAACAGGATTTAAAGCTGATGTATATTATTTCAGGTTGATTTTTATCATTCGCTGTTTATTAACCATCTTTTTTTATTCTAAGAAAGTACTTTATTCCATCTACAAGTTGAAAAAGGGAATTTGTTTTTACATTATTTTCCCTCCTAAGTGCTGTAATCTGTGTATGCTGTGTCTCAGAGTTTCCAACCTGTGCAGCAGGTTTAGATCTGGGATGCACTGGTACAGCTTCAGGGCGAGGTCGGGCCCGGGGCTCAGTTGGGGGATCAGCAGGAGGCCGGGTGTTTGGCTGTGATAGAGTTTGTCCCTGCTGAGCAGGAGGAGGATAAGGGCTGCCTGGGATGACGGCTGTGGCGTAGGGAGTCGGGGTGAAGTTAGCGTAGGGGCTTGGCGGGATGTTCGCGTAGGGACTTGGAGGTACGGCAGCGTACGGGCTGGCAGGAGCGAACGTGCTTGGAGGGTGATGGAGGAGAGGACTCATGGGGGGGCTTGTGATGGGAGAGGTCGGGGGACTCGTCACGGGACTGCCGACCATGGCCATGGCTTGTATGGTCATCTGCTGGGCCTAAGAAACAAGGAAGCAACGCATCAGATGGCATCAGATGGCAGCAGCGGCAGTGACACAGATAAACAGACACAGATCCAAAGAGAGGAGTTACCATGATGACGGCCTGCTGG
>NW_013961601.1:0-461 GCF_001266775.1 Austrofundulus limnaeus
GATGAGGACTTTACAAAACTGTGGGACAGAAAGACCATCTTCCTGTGCAGAGGGAAGCAGAGACAACGATGGAGGACTTTGTCAAAATAATCAGCTGTTCCTCCACTATCATGTTCTCTGAAAAGGAGTCAACGTGAGCAAAACCAGTAACAGACAGAGACAGGAAACTCAGGTAAAAGGTTTTATTTACAGCTGGTGCAGGACGGGTCAGGACCTGGAAGAGGAGGGTTTTCACAGGTGAGGATCTCAAGGGTTTATCCAGAAGATGATTGAGAAGAAACAGAGTTTTCTTTCTTACAGGTTGGTGCGGAGGACTCAGTGCAGAGGTGAGGATCCAAGGTACCCGGTGAGTATACACAGGTGAGTATACACAGGTGAGTATACACAGGTGAGTATACACAGGTGAGTATACACAGGTGAGTATACACAGGTGAGTATCTTACAGGTGAGTTTGTTTTCAG
>NW_013961601.1:1461-1681 GCF_001266775.1 Austrofundulus limnaeus
GCTCCAAACCCTGGAAAAGGTTTCATCCAGTTCAAAATCCACACTTTGCCATTTAAAATTGTTGAACTGTAAAACTAAAAACATAAAAATGCCCTCATTGATTCCATATATTGATTACGTTTACCAGATGGGTTCCCTCCACGGGCTGAGAGCCGTCATGCAGGAAGCAGTTATTGTTAGCTTTTTGTCTGTGTCGAGACGGACGCAGCCTGTGGGACTG
>NW_013961602.1:0-404 GCF_001266775.1 Austrofundulus limnaeus
ATAATGTACATACAATGTTATTTGGCAAACCAAACAGCTTGTGACACATTTCATAACTTCAGCTTAATGTTTTTTTTTTACATAACTCCGTCCTATCCTGGCGCACGTGGATGCTAATTTTAGGCTAAAATTAGCTTGTTTGTGCTAATGTCAGTTACTAGCTACGTTTACATGGACATAAGTAACTAAATGGCCATTCGGAATAAAAATGCGTCGTGTAAACACGCCATTCAGATTATTCTGACCCGATTCAGCTGAATTCCGAATGAATTTGTAATCTGAATGAGAGAGGAGGTTTATGCCAAATTATAAACCGATTGACGTGCATGTAAACACTCAATCTGATCATTTTATTCTGATTGTGGAAAACTGACATGACTGCGCATGTCTGCTGACTTTCATCC
>NW_013961602.1:1404-1681 GCF_001266775.1 Austrofundulus limnaeus
GGATGAACTCACTAGCTCTGAGGATGAATCCATCGAGATGAGCGACACTGAAGACTCTGAAGTGATTGGACAAGACCAAAAGTAAATTGTTTTAAATTGTTTTTTTACTGTTAAGATTTTTAGTGCGTCAGTCACATTGATTTATGCTCGGTTATAATCACTTTTAGCAATTGTTTATGACAATTTTATTGAATTTCCTAAATGATATTAAGTAAGTTTCTTTTTCTCTGCTTTGTCCTCTCTATTTAGGTTTGGAGCCATCGATAGGACCCCATGT
>NW_013961603.1:0-524 GCF_001266775.1 Austrofundulus limnaeus
TGTGATGTAAAACAAAGGGACATGTGATGTAAAACACATGGATATGTGATGTAAAACAAAGGGACATGTGATGTAAAACACATGGATATGTGATGTAAAACACATGGACATGTGATGTAAAACACATGGATATGTGATGTAAAACACATGGATATGTGATGTAAAACACATGGACATGTGATGTAAAACACATGGTTAT
The DNA here is from genome assembly GCF_001266775.1 of Austrofundulus limnaeus. Classification (NCBI taxonomy): domain Eukaryota; kingdom Metazoa; phylum Chordata; class Actinopteri; order Cyprinodontiformes; family Rivulidae; genus Austrofundulus; species Austrofundulus limnaeus. The sequence continues at coordinate 200 of NW_013961603.1, forward strand.
GTGATGTAAAACACATGGACATGTGATGTAATACACATGGATATGTGATGTAAAACACATGTATATGTGATGTAAAACACATGGACATATGATGTAAAACACATGGATATGTGATGTAAAACACATGGACATGTGTTGTAAAACACATGGACATGTGATGTAAAACACATGGATATGTGTTGTAAAACACATGGATATGTGATGTAAAACACATGTATGTGTAATGTAAAACACATGGACATATGATGTAAAACACATGGATATGTGATTTAAAACTCATGGACATGTGTTGTAAAACACATGGACATGTGATGTAAAACACATG
>NW_013961604.1:0-514 GCF_001266775.1 Austrofundulus limnaeus
AGCCCGTTCGGTCTGACCATCAGTCTGAGGATGAAAACCTGAGGAAAGACTGATGTTAATGTTCAGAAGATCACAAAACTCTTTCCAGAACTTAGATATGAACTGAGGTCCACGATCTGAGACAATGTCTTTAGGAAGTCCATGGAGTCTGAAAACCTCCTTCAACATGACTTGGCTGAGTTCTTTTGACGTAGGCAGTCTCTCCAGTGCCACCAGGTGGACCATTTTAGAGAATCTGTCAACAATAGTGAGGATGACAGAATATCCCTCAGACTGAGGCAGACCGGTGATGAAATCCATGGCAATAAGAGACCAGGGTCGAGCTGGGATGGGGAGCGGTCTGAGGAGACCCGCCGGAAAACGTCGAGAGGTCTTGGCCAGAGAGCATTGGGGACATGCCCCAACGAAATCTCTAACGTCCTTATTTAAGGAGTCCCACCAGAACTGTGATTTGACTATACTTAAGGTCTTTGTAATTCCTGGGTGACAGAAAAGTGATGATGCATGACAGAAT
>NW_013961605.1:0-681 GCF_001266775.1 Austrofundulus limnaeus
TAGCTGTGTGTTAGCTGAGTTTTATCTGTGTTTTAACTGTGCGTTAGCTGAGTTTTAGCTGAGTGTTAGCTGTGTTAGCTGTGTGTTAGCTGTGTTAGCTGTGTGTTAGCTGTATGATAGCTGAGTTTTATCTGAGTTTTATCTGCGTTTTAGCTGTGTGTTAGCTGTGTGTTAGCTGTGTTAGCTGGTTTAGCGGGGAGCTTCAGTTCTGGGTGGCCTCTGACGAACAGGAAGAAGCGGAGCTGTCAGCAGCTTCAGCTCAGCGTCGACGTGTGCGGCCGGCAGAGCAGAGGAGATGACGGCTCTGAGGGTCTCTGGAGAGCACCGAGCAGCTGGATCCTTCCTGAGGGTCCGGACCTGGAGAGCAGCTGTGAAGTGGATCCACTCAGACCCTGATCCACAGAAACACTCTGACTCCACGTCTTCAGCTTTGATTTGATTAAAACGCAGCGAATAAAACAAACTGAGATCATTGACTGAACATATTTCAAATTAAAACTATTTTTAAAGAATCCAGAGGCCTTTCGGCTCATTTCGGCTCATTTCGGCTCCTTTCGGCTCGCTGCCTCCAGCAGTCTTTGACTCGTCCTTGTTGTCTCTTAGTGGACCAGCTGTCGAGGGTCGGCACTTCCTGTTTCTGTATCATTGGTCAGAAAACAGCCAATGGGGACAGGCGTGGAC
>NW_013961606.1:0-681 GCF_001266775.1 Austrofundulus limnaeus
CTGTTAGTTGTTTCTTTATTTTTCAGTCCTTTGCTCACTGGTTTTGAACTCACATCTAAATACAGACAAACCTAGTGGTCACATGGGGGCAGGATCTTCATCACCACTGGCTTTAGAGGGCCATCCTCACGCATCTCAACCAGCAATAGTTTTTTGTTTTTTGGATGTTGCCAACACAGCTGCCAACAGAAACCCTTCAGCAAGGACTGAAAGTTATCGGACTCTTCCGAGCCTTTATTTTTAAAGCCCATCCCGATGGCAGGCTGGGTAGAAAGTTATCAGTAAGCACTGCAACTTTGTAGTCGGAGTCTGAAATATATCACTTTAATTCAAAACACACTGTTGATACTAATCTTCCACCATAACAAACAGAGAGAAGGTTCTGCAGACGAGGCTGATCAGCCTGTGGGAGAAATATAGACAAACAAAAGGAACGCAGGTTTACCTTGTCTTATGTGTTGAGTTTTTTGAAAATGTGTTTAATATTTTTAATATAAAGCAATATCTTTAAAAATGCTACAAGCATGTTTTATGCATAAGAATTAGATTTATCTTGATAAAAAATTGTAATCTATGCTCAGTATTATTTTTGACAAATATTTTTCCTGCAGAAAGAAGAAGAAGAAGAACGAAGATGGCAGCGGTGGCGGCAGATGTATGTAGCTTTGCAGTATCGCTGCA
>NW_013961607.1:0-681 GCF_001266775.1 Austrofundulus limnaeus
CTAGTTAAACCTGAATATTGATATAAATTATTTTATTCAGAGTGTGAAGATGGGTAACTATTTAGCTTTTCTTTTTTTAAGCAGCAAACAGCAGTGCATGGTGTCTCTGGGTCGGTAAGAAACCAAAATATTTTCCCAGGAGAAATGTTCATGGTCTTATCATTTGAGCGTGAGAAGTACCAAACGGCTCCACCAACTAATCCATCACCATGAATGGTGTCAGCTTAAAGATAAAAGTAATGAAGATCTGACATGTTTTTCTCATTGAATGGTCTGTCATAACAGTGAGGTCTTTTTAAAAACGGATGATAAATTTCCCCACAGACATTTTACATGACTTGGACCCAGTTATAAGAAGAAACTGATAAAAAGTACACAAGATACAGAAGTATTTTTTAATTTAACCATTGTAATAATTCCTTTATTGTTTTTGTATTATCAAATTTGATATATGCCATGTTTTATGATGTTTAATATTTACATTTGCCTAAAAAGAAATATTTAAAACAGGCATCAGGACCACTTTAATGTTTTCTCCTGTTTACAGTGAAAACGTAGCACCATCTAGTGGTGAAATTAAAAAACAGCAGCAACTAAACAAACCTTGGATGTATTGAAATGAAATATAAATGTGTGTCTTTGTTCAGTCTAGTAAATGAATTTAGAATGAACTTTAGTTCA
>NW_013961608.1:0-681 GCF_001266775.1 Austrofundulus limnaeus
CCTCCATCACTGCTTAACATTTTTCCTTTTTTTTCCATTTGACGTAAATGGCTTCTCATACCCCTTCTCAAACTGTGAATTCTTTGTCCAAAATAGAAACTTATGGTCCTGAAAACAGTGTCCCTTATCCTAAAGTGCAGGTGTAGAGCTGAGTTTGCTCCTGGTCCACAAAGAAAACCTCTTCTTTCCTTTGATATCACTTCACTTTTACTTGCAAACACACATCGAAAGTACTGGATACTGTCTGAAAATGACTTCAGCAAAGTACTGTAATGCCTAAACATCAGGTCCAATTTCCCTGTGGACCAGATCTATATCCTGTTTGACCTCTATACACCACTTATTTGAAATATGACAGTTTTACAGACAGAAGCATGATTTTGCATCTCATGTCCAGATTGTGGTTCATCTCTACATGGAGAAACTGGAAAAGAGAGCCCAGAACACTTTGTTGAGTTGAACAAAATTTTATTGCGTGCAATGGGGTCATGTGATGCATTCTTACTATCAAGCGTGCATGTGAAAAACAAGTTACCAAGGCGACATAAGGCTGCACCCCACACATGAGCATGCAGGAAATTGCTAGGCACAAGGGCAGGCAGCAGGAACCAGGATCCTTATTAACCCTTTGCAAAGTCACCTAATCACGTGGAGGTGCAACCCATTCTCACTCCCGAGTCA
>NW_013961609.1:0-461 GCF_001266775.1 Austrofundulus limnaeus
CTTATAAGTGTAAAAAAATAAAATCAAAGACAAAGAAAATAAACAATAGAAAAGTTTTTTTTCACCAGGGTTACCTCTACAATCCCCCCTGACATCTTAACTATACTAATGTATTGATAAGATGTTAAGATAAGGGTGACCCCCCCAAAATGTCTTTGATCTCGAACTGTGGATTGCATAACCCAAAGGGGTTATACCAGGAAAATGTCTAGGAAGTCCAGAGTGAGGACACGAAAAGTTCTCTTCTTGATGAAGGAGAGGAACAAACAAAGTCCCACTGGACAAGCGAATCGATAATCCAACAGTCAGGGAGAGAAAACAAGTCGCCTTGTACGATCCCATAATGTTTGTTGGTAACGCTTTAGGACAGAAACCTTAATCCACTGGAACACAGAGTCTGTAATCCAACGGAACCCAAAGTGTATAATCCACCAAGGAAATCGATAATCCACAACAAAGGG
>NW_013961609.1:1461-1681 GCF_001266775.1 Austrofundulus limnaeus
CAATGTCGGGGTCAGGCAGCATCGGTTGCACCGAGACTGTGTTGTCAGCCTTTTCGGCTGCAGCTTGAGCCCGTGTAACGGCTGTTACTTCAACATTAGGCTGTGTTGACTGAACTTTGACTAGCCATGATGGGTCGAAGGACCACTGAGAGCCGTCTACAGCCCCACTCTTAGCTAAAGAGTCCGCAAGGTCATTGCAAATCTTCTCTGGCCCCGGGAC
>NW_013961610.1:0-239 GCF_001266775.1 Austrofundulus limnaeus
GGTAGATCTTGTCTTCCACCGTAGCTTCAGGATAATCTCTGCTTAAAAAGAACTCCACGTCGTTTAAATAAGCTCTGGTGTCGTGTGACGTACCAGGCGTTGGGTCAAAACGAGGGAAGTTTAAAGCTAATTTGTGCAGGTGGTGAGAGGTAGGTCTACGTGAAACGTAGGACCTTAGCTGATGAGGTGGGGAGTCTCGTCCTCCTTCACCTATGGTGTCAAAAGTTTGAATGTGATGG
>NW_013961610.1:1239-1680 GCF_001266775.1 Austrofundulus limnaeus
TTTGACCCCATACATCCAGTGTGATTTGACCCAGTTTTAAAACAAGTTGCAGCTGCGGTATTCTTTCGTTCGACCACCAGATGGAGACGTTTCTCGAGGGCTACGTCTACGTGATGACGTCACAACGTAGTCTTTGGGAATTGTAGTTCTTATCACGGGTCTGTCGGGTCAAGATGGCGGCCTTTTGTAGTCAAAACAAAGCGGTCTGCTGTGGCTTTAAAATCAGGCGCTGCTCAGTGAGCAAGGCTTGTGGGCAGCGGGACGCAGCTTCGTGCATGCAAAATGACACAGCTTTATAACACAAATAACAACACAGCTTTAAAAGTTCGCAAAGCGAAACACAGCTTTTAAATGCAAACAGCGGCTCAGCTATTCAGCTCGGCGGCTGACAGAAATCACAGCGCAGCTGGACACAACAGAAATTCAACGAGGCTTCAGTTC
>NW_013961611.1:0-680 GCF_001266775.1 Austrofundulus limnaeus
GTATATATATTGTCAAAAATGCTACTTCAGATTTATTAAAGTCTCAGAGCTGGCAGCCTTCAAGAAAATCATTTCTCCATCTCCTTGTCCTACCCTCCCTGCAGACGCTGTTGTCTGTCCCCCTCTCTCCAGTCTGCTTGTGTGAGAGTGAGACTTTTGGTGAAAACTGCAGATTTCTTAGTAACAAGATGCAGGTTCTGAAAGGGTTGATGTATGTAAGAGTCACATAGAAATATCTGCCTTGAGTTCAAAATCATGTGTACCAGCATGTGCATTTATTTTCAGCTTTCTTTTTCTTTTGTATTGCACAACTAAACTTTTTTCCGTTCCTTATTTTGACTTCCCTATAACAGACTCACACTCGGAGGATGTGTTTAATGAATATTTTGATACTAATCTAGACAAAATGTGAGATCCCAAAAGACAAAAACAACCTTTATTTATTTTTAAATAACAACACGGACAAAATGACAATCATTGACATAAAGTTTAGTGTTGTTTAATTTTCAGTTTAACACCCAGGCCTACTTTCTAGTCAGTTGTTGAACTTAATGAAAGAAATTATGAATCAACAGCTTGATTAACAACTTTATTTTATTTTCACCAATAGACTTAACAGACATTTCTAGGAAGTGGTAGAAATTAGTTTTTCATAATTGGGATTTGCCTGGTTAAATAAA
>NW_013961612.1:0-680 GCF_001266775.1 Austrofundulus limnaeus
AGGCCTGGTTAACGGTGCGTTCCTTCTCTCACCTCTGTAGTCTGTACTTTCTCCATCAGACTGTTGTGCTCTGATTGTGTCATGGTGAAAGCCTGTAGAGAGTACAAACATCAGTCACAAGTCAAACCCTGAGGGCTGTTCTGTGCTGCAGTGAGGTTACCTCCTGGATGTACTGCTGAAGCTGGCTGTCAGAGAAGACCTCAGCTGACGTTGGTTTACCCATCTTATGTGCGATGGTGTAGAGCAGCTCCTTATACAGAGGCTTCAGCTGTAACAACAGACAACACACACAGTTTTAATGGGAAACAAGAAAAAAGGCTGTTTTATACAAAGTGTAACAAAAGGACGACTCTACCTCCATCTCCTTGTGTCGTCTTGCTTTTACCTCTGGATTTTCATCTTCTTTAAAATCCTAATCAATGAGCAGAGCAGCTGTTTGTGATGTTGATCATTGCAGATGTTGGTCTTTAGATCAAATGTGAGACATAATCCTAATCTACCCACCCTCCTGTCCCTGGCTCTTCTGGTCAAACCAATTTTGCGTGCATGAGCAGGGGAAAGCTGGAGAGGCAGAAAGACAACACAACAAAATGATTCTTTGTGAACAACTGGGATTGTTAGTCGTACAAACACAGTGGGGTTTGGGCCTAAACCAGTTAACATTCAGCAGAATGCCCGCG
>NW_013961613.1:0-680 GCF_001266775.1 Austrofundulus limnaeus
GATGTTAACTAACAAAGTGAGTTAAACAATTGTACAAGGAGGGTAATACTCTTATGTCACAAAATGTATGTCAAGAATCATTACTTTTGAGCTCTATGCAAAACATTGTATAGAATCAGACTACCAAATGTTACTTTGAAAGCCACATCTGCACACAGCATTACAGGCAAAGATTTGTTTTAGTCAATTTGATAATCAAATCAGAAATTTATCAAAAAATTTATCAGAAAATTTGTTATTATTGTTATTTTTATCATTCTTATGGAAACTGGTGTGAACTTGCAAGTTTTGCTTGTATTTCATATTTGGACGCATCTTTTGGGCTCATTTTGTTGACCATAGCAGAACCTGTTATCATAGAAACATGTATTGTGAAAAATAACAATTGAATGAAGATGCTTCATTCGGTAACTTATGTATGTGTTCTGTACATAAATGTTTTTATAATTCCAAGTAGACTGATGCCTATATGCTCAAATGTGAAAAGGAACAAATGATGGTTTTGGCACTATACCTAGATGGAAATCCATGCTTCTGTGCAGCCTCAGAAGAATGTCAGAGCTGTAGATGCCCTATTGTTGTTAGCTGCTTTCAAGTACAAGGTCTGAAAGTAAATAGGCAGTTTTGAAATCCAAATACAAAGATAATACTGTTGTCTAATATTCGTTAAGAAGATAACT
>NW_013961614.1:0-363 GCF_001266775.1 Austrofundulus limnaeus
GCTATTGAAGAACAATCATCAATTTTGCACAGAACACATCCTACGAAATGGTAAAAGCAGTAAAATCAAAAAATAAAGGGTGTACCTTGTGTGTCTCATCTAGCTGAACAGTTTGACATGTGTTTCATGTATCTGAGTCACATGACCTGGAAGCTATTGAAGAAAGATCATCATTTTTACACTTAATAATTACTCAAAAATAGTAAAAGCAATAAAATCAAAAACTAAAGGGTGTGCCTTGTGTGTCTCATGTAGCTGAACTGTTTGACATGTGTTTCATGTATCTGAGTCACATGACCTGGAAGCTATTGAAGAAAGATCATCATTTTTACACTTAAAAATTACTCAAAAAAAATAAAAGCA
>NW_013961614.1:1363-1680 GCF_001266775.1 Austrofundulus limnaeus
GTAGAACAATTTCAAAGTGATTTTGAATCAATAGGTCACATGACCTGGAAGCTATTGAATAAAAACCTTCAATTTTCAAGAAAAAAGTTCCTAAAAAATAAAAATTGGCCCAAAATGGATCTAAAATTTCTGTGCCTAATCTAAAAAGACTAGTAGAACAATTTTAAAGTGATTTTGAATCAATAGGTCACATGACTTGGAAGCTATTGAATAAAAACCTTCAATTTTGATGAAAAAAATTCCTGAAAAATAAAAATAGGCTAAAAATGGAAATAAAATGTCTGTGCCTCATCTAAAAAGACAAGTAGAATTATTTA
>NW_013961615.1:0-525 GCF_001266775.1 Austrofundulus limnaeus
TCTGTAAACACAGAAACCTTTAGCTCATCATCTGTAAACACAGAAACCTTTAGCTCATCATCTGTAAACAAAGAAACCTTTAGCTCATCATCTGTAAACAAAGAAACCTTTAGCTCATCTGTAAACACAGAAACCTTTAGCTCATCATCTGTAAACACAGAAACCTTTAGCTCATCATCTGTAAACACAGAAACATTTAGCTCATCATCTGTAAACACAGAAACCTTTAGCTCATCTGTAAACACAGAAATCTTTAGCTCATCATCTGTAAACACAGAAAACTTTAGCTCATCGTCTGTAAACACAGAAACCTTTAGCTCATCTGTAAACACAGAAACCTTTAGCTCATCTGTAAACACAGAAACCTTTAGCTCATCGTCTGTATACACAGAAACCTTTAGCTCATCATCTGTAAACACAGAAACCTTTAGCTCATCATCTGTAAACACAGAAACCTTTAGCTCATCATCTGTAAACACAGAAACCTTTAGCTCATCTGTAAACACAGAAACCTTTAGCTCATCA
>NW_013961616.1:0-360 GCF_001266775.1 Austrofundulus limnaeus
GTGCATGGTTATTTTCTTCAAGACAATTTGTTGGTGAGAAAATGGTTGCCTCATACTGAGATACTGGGTAATCCTGTGTACCAAATCGTTGTACCAACAAAGTTTCGTACTGAGGTTCTAAAGGTAGCTCATAATGAATCTGGACACTGTGGTGTTACCAAAACTTATGATCGTGTGTTGCGTCATTTTTTTTGGCCACGTCTAAAGAGATGTTTCTGCATACATTAAAATGTGTCATGTGTGTCAACTTACTTCTAAACCAAACCAAGTTCTTAAACCAGTTCCTTTGAGTCCCATTGTGACAGAGTCTGGTCCATTCGAACATTTGATTATCGATTGTGTAGGCCCTTTGCCTCGGTC
>NW_013961616.1:1360-1680 GCF_001266775.1 Austrofundulus limnaeus
ACAGCTTTCTTATGGAAGGAGACGACTCCGAGAGAGGACGTTAAATGGTGGTGCCAAAGTTTCAGTCTACACTGACCATAATCCCCTTACATTTCTGTCTTCATTAAAATGTCCAAATCAACGTTTGATAAGATGGTCATTGTTTCTGCAGAGCTACAGCTTGGACATTAAACACATTAAGGGTCGTGACAATGTTGTGGCGGATGCCTTGTCGCGTGCTCCTATTTTATAGTGATGTGGCAGAAATTGCCGTGCACCAGTGTCAGAGTTGTTGCTTGTACAATGTGTTCAAACTTTTGTTCTCTCCTTGTCCTTAAATA
>NW_013961617.1:0-244 GCF_001266775.1 Austrofundulus limnaeus
TTTATTAACACTGTACAGTGTTAAGGTTTATTAACACTGTACAGTGTTAATAAACCTTAACACTGTACAGTGTTAATAAAACTCAACGCTGTACAGTGTTAATAAACCTTAACACTGTACAGTATTAATAAACCTTAACACTGTACAGTGTTAATAAACCTTAACACTGTACAGTGTTAATAAACCTTAACACTGTACAGTGTTAATAAACCTTAACACTGTACAGTGTTAATAAACCTTAACA
>NW_013961617.1:1244-1680 GCF_001266775.1 Austrofundulus limnaeus
TGAGTTGCCGCCATGTTGTTGGCTGATTAGAAATTAAGTGTTAACAAGCAGTTGGACAGGTGTTCCTAATAAAGTGGCCGGTGAGTGTATTTTGTAACATTAGATTTCTGATCATTAGTGGTGGATCAGCACATGTACTCACACAGAGCCGTCATTAGTAATGGTATATTTGAACTTTTTTATGTGCGGTATATTTAAGGATACAGAAATACTTCCAGCTTTTTGAATTCCTGCAGCTCTGCAGAAACAAACCAAATAAATCGTGTATTCAGATTTATGTTTCCCTGAATAAACTCTGGGTCTTCCACGTTAGGATTTGGCCTAGAATATATAATGAGCCTCTGCTGCTGAGATATACAGTAGGTATAAACACAACATATGCAGTACAAGTGCGTGCACACACACACACACACACACACACACACACACACACACA
>NW_013961618.1:0-680 GCF_001266775.1 Austrofundulus limnaeus
CATTTAGCTTGTGTTTTGCTGCCTTTAGCCTGGTTAGGTTGCATTTAGCTTGTGTTTTGCTGCCTTTAACCTGGTTAGGTTGCTTTTAGCTTTGTGTTTTGCTGCCGTTGGCCTGGTTAGGTTGCATTTAACTTTGTGTTTTGCTGCCTTTAACCTGGTTAGGTTGCTTTTAGCTTGTGTTTTGCTGCCGTTGGCCTGGTTAGGTTGCTTTTAGCTTTGTGTTTTGCTGCCGTTGGCCTGGTTAGGTTGCATTTAACTTTGCGTTTTGCTGCCTTTAGCCTGGTTAGGTTGCTTTTAGCTTTGTGTTTTGCTGCCGTTGGCCTGGTTAGGTTGCTTTTAGCTTTGTGTTTTGCTGCCGTTGGCCTGGTTAGGTTGCATTTAAATTTGTGTTTTGCTGCCTTTAGCCTCGTTACGTTACTTTTAGCTTTGTGTTTTGCTGCCTTTAGCCTGGTTAGGTTGCATTTAAATTTGTGTTTTGCTGCCTTTAGCCTGGTTAGGTTGCATTTAGCTTTGTGTTTTGCTGCCTTTAGCCTCGTTAGGTTGCATTTAGCTTTGTTTTGCTGCCTTTAGCCTGGTTAGGTTGCATTTAGCTTTGTGTTTTGCTGCCTTTAGCCTCGTTAGGTTGCATTTAGCTTTGTGTTTTGCTGCCTTTAGCCTGGTTAGGTTGCATTTAGCTTTGT
>NW_013961619.1:0-407 GCF_001266775.1 Austrofundulus limnaeus
GGAGACAAACCATTTCCTTGTGATGTTTGTGGACAAAGATTTAGACATAAGTCAGGTTTAAACACACACATGAGACTCCACACAGGAGACAAACCTTTTCCTTGTGATGTTTGTGGACAAACATTTAACCAAAAGTCAGCTTTAAACACACACATGAGACTCCACACAGGAAACAAACCATTTCCTTGTGATGTTTGTGGAAAAAGATTTAACCAAAAGTGTAATTTAAACACACACATGAGAGTCCACACAGGAGTCAAACCATTTCCTTGTGATGTTTGTGGGGAAAGATTTGGTTTTAAATCAAATTTAAACACACACATGAGAATCCACACAGGAGAAAAAACTTTTCCTTGTGATCTTTGTGGACAAAGATTTAGCCGAAAGTTATCTTTAAACACACACAT
>NW_013961619.1:1407-1680 GCF_001266775.1 Austrofundulus limnaeus
CTTTTTAATTTAATTGATGCATTTTAAGATTATTTATTTATTTATAGGTCATCTTATATATTTCTGCTTATATTTCTAATTATGTCAGTTTCAGTCCTCCATGGACTGAATGTTCACAGTTTTAAAGTTAATTGTTAGTTTTTTGTCAGGAGAAAATTTGTGCGCGTTTATCACTGCTACTGTCCACAAGTATTTGTATGTTGTGTGTTCTGAATGTTGTATATGCTTTATGAATTTTGTTTCTATGTATTCTCTTGTATCAAATTACCCTTT
>NW_013961620.1:0-680 GCF_001266775.1 Austrofundulus limnaeus
TGTGTGTGTGTGTGTGTGTGTGTGTGTGTGTGTGTGTGTGTGTGTGTTTAGACATGAGATCGTCTCCATCAAGGTGTTTTTGTGTTGTAAGTCAGTCAGACCAGCCGGCGCTGGTTGTGTAGCCACCCACATTGATCTGCCTCCATGTGGGTGGGATCATAATATTAAACATGTGCAAATGTTATTTTTGTTTTATTTGACATCCAACAATAATGGACTAAACTCAAAGGAAAAATACAGAATATTAACCTAACCTAACCTAACCTAACCTAACCGACCAGCATATGATATTGAAGACATGAGGACAGGACAACAAAGTCTGGTTAACTAATGGTAGCTAATATTAGCTGTTGTTAGCTTGTTGCTGTTTGGTTAAATACAAACTGTTAGTCACTGTGTGATGTTCCCTTCACACCTCCGTCAGTGCTGACATCAAATCAGGCTGAGCAGCCCACCTCCGATAGAACCATGGGAGATAGGGTCCAGAAATCAGAGCAGAGAATCCGCTGGACCCCCACCCCTTCCTTTTTCAATTCCCCTAGCTATTTAGGAATATAATCTCAAATATAGAAACAATGATTTATTTTTAACAATTAAGAGATCCATCCATCCATTTTCTGTACCCGCTTCTTTCCTTTCAGGGTCAGTGGTGCCCATATCCAGCAGTCACAGTGTGAGGG
>NW_013961621.1:0-680 GCF_001266775.1 Austrofundulus limnaeus
CGTGAGTACCTGTTTATTGCAGAGAAGATTTGATAGGCATTTTCAGTGTTCTGGTACTTGTTGTTTCCTTTTTTGACCCTTGGCTCCTAACCTCTCGAGTCACAGAGAGTGTGGTCCGTACAAAATGAAATCACTGGCGGGCAGAATGAGTTGTAAAGCCCTGTCATAGATCATCTGTACAACAGGCTTGACACACTGAAATTTTTCTCATTTCCAGTGTTTTTATTTATTTATTTGTTTATTAACTGCTGGGCGGGCCAGACTGAAGTCACCCTTGAGCCAGAAGAGGCCCCTGGGCTGCCAGTTGATCCTTAGAGACGGCTAATAAATAGTTAACTACAGTTATTTACATTACCTGATAAACTGGTTTTACTTAATAAACCATTAATAAGTAGTAATATACAAGCAGCAAATCCTTAATAAGCATTGATAATATATAACAGCTATAATGACGAGAGAGAAAAAAAACATTGAGCAACCAGTCCGCTATTTGTGTTAGAAAATAATCTCAACTGTCTGAATAAATGTTTACGTTATCCAAAAAGTGATTATGAGGTAAAGCTTTTCAAAATGGGGTCTGCATCACTCTGAAAATTTGGAGCTTTGATTTGTTTCGTAGATCAGTGTTAATCCTGTCAAATCTTAAAGTGATTTCTCCAAATTGAAGCTACAGTTTTTAC
>NW_013961622.1:0-522 GCF_001266775.1 Austrofundulus limnaeus
GATCTGGGGTTTAAATATATGTTTGTGAAAAACCTCCACAAAGTTACAAGTGCACCGTTAAGCATCTTAGCTGATTATCGCTTAAACAATATGCAACAGCTAAGAGATTGGGCAGTCGCTGCTTTTGAAAAAATCAAAAGAATAAAACCACACACAGAGGTTTTAATGCAAGCAAAAAAACCTGCATCTTTTGAGTTGGAGGGAGCACGCACTGCGTCTCCTCCTCCCAAAAAAAGCCAAAAAGAAGTCAGGTTTTAAATCAAACAAACCACAAAACAAAGGCAACTGGAATTCTAAGCCAAAGTGGAATGACAGAGATCGAGAGACGGAATACAGACCTCCACAGGGGGGTCAGCGTCCAAATAACTGCCCAGGTGAGGGGCGTGCTCGTTTCCCTAGCAACCGTGGGTGGTTTCAGGAAAAGTCTCGTTACAGAGACTATCCTCCTCCTAGAGGTGATGACTCGTCTCCGTCTCCTCCCCCATCCAAGAAACATGGAAAAGGTAAGAATCAGTTAAAGCC
>NW_013961623.1:0-680 GCF_001266775.1 Austrofundulus limnaeus
GTCTAAATGTAGTTGATTTGGTCCAGGTATGGTTTCTATAGTCCATATGTAGTTGATGTGGTCCTGGTGTTGTTTCTGTAGTCCATTTGTAGTTATTGCAGTCCAGGTGTAGTTTCTATAGTCCATATGTAGTTGATGTGGTCCTGGTGTTGTTTCTGTAGTCCATTTGTAGTTATTGCAGTCCAGGTGTAGTTTCTATAGTCCATTTGTTGTTAGTGTGGTCCAGGCGTAGTTTCTGTTGTCCAGATATAGTTGGTGTGGTCCAGATGTAGCAAATGTGTTCCAGATGTAGTTAATGTACTCCAGGTGTAGTTTTTGTAGTCCAGATGTAGTTCATGTGGTCCAGATTTAGTTTCTTTAATTCAGAATTTGTTAGTGTGGTCAAGGTGTAGTTTCTGTTGTCCAGATGTAGTTGGTGCAGTCCAGATGTAGTTAATGTGTTCCAGATGTAGTTGATGTGGTCCAGGTGTAGTTAATGCGGTCCAGGTGTAGTTTCTGTAATCCAGATGTATTTGATTTGTTCCAGATGTGGCAAGAGGTGATTTTCAGCACAATAACATCAAAGTTTGGTTGTCACTAACAACCAATAACATTCACCCAGAAAATCAAATGTCAAGACACAGGTATGGTTTTGCAAAAAGCAGGAGACGGTCTTCAAGTACAGAAAGTTGTTTTTTTTT
>NW_013961624.1:0-408 GCF_001266775.1 Austrofundulus limnaeus
TACCTACACTTACCAAAGGACCCAAATCCATATCTCCCATTCAGTCCAAAATCATGATAAATCCCACAGTAGATGATTGGTTCAAAGTAACAACAGGTATTAGTAAGATTAACAACAACTGGTTGATCATGGCTGAGCAAGCTGCTAATGCCTCAAACACAGACTGCATTGTTTGTATGGGCCCTAGACCTCTACTGCGCGTTGTTCCAGCCCCGATGACCCCACAGTGTTTGATCCCTGTTATGAACTCTAGCATACCAGCAGGTGACTGTTTCCTGTATGACGCTGTCTATCCCTTAACCAATAAAGAACAGGACAAACCAATTTTCTCACATCAAGTCGCTCCACAAAACTTTACCTGTATTAATATCACTGGTTCAACATCAATTGGTAAAGTCCCTGATAACT
>NW_013961624.1:1408-1680 GCF_001266775.1 Austrofundulus limnaeus
TCTACGGGATGTTTCGGGCCCCTCTCTGACTCACGCTGTTCTCAGGACCGTGTCAGAGTAATATATATTTTTTCATCTTATTTACTGCACAAATAATGACCTTTGTGCTTGAGGTGTTACTGCACACACAGTGTGCTGTCTCTTCTTCACATCATTTGGATCATATGATGGACTCAGGGGCTCACGCAAATCTGTTCACTATGTGAATCAGCTGTTGCTGCTCCCCCTTTTTTGCTTATGCAACATCAAATGGGGTTTTCTGGGCGGAAGCT
>NW_013961625.1:0-679 GCF_001266775.1 Austrofundulus limnaeus
AGAACTGAAAGTAACCAGTCAGCTCTCTTGGCCATTTTTCATGGAGCCCAGATGTCCGTATGAAAGCTGGCTTTTGTTTGCTGGACAAGGTGGACGCTCTGTGTTTTTCCTGGCATGTCTTGAACAAACACAGACCGATTACACTGAACTGCCTGGCATGCTGAGCACTGATCTACAGTTTTCTTTAGAATAATTTGCTCAAGCTTAGGAAATATGTTGACACTCTGCAGAACAAAAGGAGCAGAGGTATGTAAGAAGAGAGTTTACAGTTCTTTAAGTGTGAGCAGATCCTTCATGCTCGAGTAGACATTTTGTTTCAAAGAAATGCAATATGGCCCATGCCAGCCCAGTGCCACAAGACATGAATGAGTCACAGCTGCAGGGTAACTTTAAATCTTTGATCTAAAAATGTCTAAATTCACATGTCCACCTTGCCTGACTTTGTGTGTATGTGTAGTGTATGTGTGCATGCAACTATGTGTGGGTGCTATCCCACCAAACCTACGAATTGCATCAATGAATTGAAAACCTATCCATGAATCAGTTTTAACTGCCCCATTTCATTTCATTTCATTTCATTTCATTTCATTTGAACAAGGACAGCACAACAAACAATGTTACGTGATAAAAAACAAGCAACTGTTGCTTTGTACAAGGGTTTTCTAGCCATAAGCTAATT
>NW_013961626.1:0-679 GCF_001266775.1 Austrofundulus limnaeus
GCATCGATCCGGGCCAGTACAAGCTCCGAGGAGGCCGGTGTCGGCCCGGCAGCTCCACCCGACCGTTCAACACCCACAGCTGAGAGGCTGGGGAATCCTGAGGCTTGAAACGCACCGCAAGATAACAACCTTAACCTGCGCACAACTATCACACAACTTTAACACAACTTTAACACAACTTTAACAGAAACACAAAAAACAATAAATGCAGCTTCTCAGGTGAAGATGTTTGGGTTTATAATTTGAAGAACTCTGTCTGTCAGTGGGTTTGGACCGGGATGCTGGGTGCACGGAGCTGCGGGGAGGATCCGGTTCTCGGCTCTCAGCCTTCTTGTCATTCCACGCGGCGCTCCTCGCCTTCGGCCAGTTTTTCAGAGCGAAGCTGTGGGATCAAATCCTCAAGCTGCTTTAAGCCGTGGGGAGGAAGAGAGTCGGGAATGTGGGAAACACTCGGATCTCACTGCTCGTCACCTTCAGCTGCACCTGAGAGGAGGAGGAGGAGGAGGAGGAGGAGGCCCGCTCCGCTCATAAAGACTGCATACTGCGCTCTGATTGGCTGGAAACAGACCAGGAAGTTCAGCATCAGAAAAAAAAAACCTCTGACAGCCTCTGATGAAGATCTGCTGAGGAAGAGGAGATGAAGGCAGAAGATCCACCGTGGAGAGGAGGAGGAGGAGGA
>NW_013961627.1:0-679 GCF_001266775.1 Austrofundulus limnaeus
GGCCAAATTTGGCCCGCAGGCCCCACTTTGGGCTTCTCTGCTCTAAACCATACCCATAATGTCATTTCTAAAAGCTATAGAAAGCAAATGTCTGTATCAAGGATGTTTCCTTTATTTTGTTTGGGGATTAAACCTAAATTTATGCAATGAGTTTAAGCTTTTTCATTGTGGTATTGATTTCAGAAGCTGATGCTAATCCTGTAGTTTTCTAGTACAGGAACTCATGCATTTACTGACAGAAAGGATATGCTGACCTGTGTACTAATGGCTGCCGGACTGAATCACTCTCATTAAGATTTAGGAACAGCTGACAGTGAGTCATGCTCGACTCATGACCAGCTTCTCCATGGAAGCTCAAGCTTCCATTTTACCTTGACCAATAAACCATGAAGTGTGTCAATCTGTTCAATTTCTCTGTTTTGGTTCATAGAAAAAAAATCAAATATCCTCCTATGACTGAGTAGCATGAAGTAAAAGTGGTTTAGTATCGAATCATAATTATGCTGCACATTTTTAGTCGCATGTTTTAACTCTTTCTTGAGGTTGCATTTCTTAAGTGAGTCTAAATAGACATTCCTGCTGAAAAGGGAGTAAAAATACAACATTCAGCGTCTGAACAAAACGAGCCTTTCACTCCGCGCTATCAGCTAAAGCAGTTTGAAACAAAAAATGTAAAAAG
>NW_013961628.1:0-679 GCF_001266775.1 Austrofundulus limnaeus
CTCTTTCTGTTTTTCTTCCTGTTGAGCTGTCTCTTAGGTACCATGGTTGTTCAGTGGGAGAGATGAACGTCTGGTCAGAGGATGCAGATAAATCCTTCAAGAGTCGGGATTGGTATCAACTTTGTAATTTTGGGAACTTTTGAACAGTGTTGATTGGGCCAAAATTATTGGTTGAGGGTGGGACCCTCAATTTTAAGCAGGGGGGTGTCACGGCTCCTCCTCTGATTGGCAGGGGCAGTTTCTCCTGCTAACAGAGGTGGACCTTGAGTAACGGGAAGCACCTGGGTTCACTGATATAACCAGTGCTCCACTAACCATTTCTCTCCCTCTGTTCCTCCAGGTAACTCCTTCTTTTTGTTTTGTTTGTTTTTTGTGGGGTTTNATATAATTTAAAAGGTGCTGAGACTTTTGAAAAACATATATTCAGAACTGTATTAAAGGGAAGATGTATCTCAACCAAGGGTGTTAGTTTGTGGAACGGTCTTGATGGTGAGATAAAACAGTCCAAATCTGATTTTGTATTGAAAAAAAAACCTTGAAAATTACTTTGAAGCGTTATTGTCTGAAGTATTGTTTTGTTGTAATTTTGTGTGTTGAATTACTTTCGCCATAAACTGGCGGTGAACTTTTGAGTTGGTGGTTGATTTTATTTTGCGAGTACGGGCAGATATTATAAGTT
>NW_013961629.1:0-679 GCF_001266775.1 Austrofundulus limnaeus
TATATATTGTATTGCCCGGTAGATAAATTTAAACAAATGAACAAAAGGAAAGTTTTATGCAGTACACTTTTTGTATTTTGCTCATGGATTTTAATAAAGAAAGAAATTAATAGAATCTTTTCTGCGGAGTGATGGGCAGCGTTGCTAAAGAGACACTTGGCAGAGCTCAGCTGTGTCTTTTGAATGTGTTGAATTCATCCTCAGGTTGTTCTGTTAGTTTCAGGGGTTTGATCCTCGCTGTGCACCGTGGGACTGATGGAATGACTTTAAAAAGGTGTTCCATATAAATGAAGCCATTTATGCTACAAACCGTCTCTTCCAGGTCCACCAACGTCCCTGTCGGAGAGGATCAGGTCCAGCACCTGGATCTGGCTCAAGATCTCGCCCGCATCTTCAACAACAAATACGGAGATTTGTTTCCTCAACCCCACGCGCTGCTCAGTGAGAAAACACACACGTTTGTTTTTCTGTCCTCATGGAGACCTTACATTGACTTCCATCTATTTTCTAGTAATTTCAAGTGTCGTGCAGCAGTTCCTTGTACTTTGAGGAGAAAATTATGACTTAATGTTGAGTAATTTTAACTAAAATTTGTGACAATTTACCCTTTATGTGGTACATTAAAAAAGGTAATAATATATTTTTGACTGTCTGGCTTAAGTAACTCCTTCATTTACAT
>NW_013961630.1:0-507 GCF_001266775.1 Austrofundulus limnaeus
GGATTACTGAGATGCATCAGGACATTCATTGCATGTAATAGGAATATCTATTGGAGAAAATTTCTTTTG
This sequence comes from Austrofundulus limnaeus, assembly GCF_001266775.1. Classification (NCBI taxonomy): domain Eukaryota; kingdom Metazoa; phylum Chordata; class Actinopteri; order Cyprinodontiformes; family Rivulidae; genus Austrofundulus; species Austrofundulus limnaeus. Next base: position 70 of record NW_013961630.1, read on the forward strand.
GACAGTTTCATAGAGTCTAAGGAGGACCTTGTTTGTGATGCAGCCTGCATTTTGCGTTTGTAAATTGCTAGACATGGCTCAAGTGTGTTTGAAATTTACGGGAAAATGAGAGGGAGTAGCCACAAAACCATCTTTGTAGATAAATGGGATGTTTTATATTGAGATTTTGGAAGCATTTGTTTTGGGACATTTGTATAATGCAAGGTCAGCGTACGTGGGTGGGCTTGAACCACCATCCTTTCAGTTAACAGCCAAACACACTAACCAATTGCGCCACAGAGACTGTGTCAAACAAAACAGAGATCGTCACCTCGTGTCGGGTACCCTTCAACTGACAGTAGTGTTTACTTATTGACTTTATTTCATTCACGTACTACCAAAATACCTAGTGTCTATTCACTGTTTTTCTGATTTTGTACTTCCCAAAGCACTTAGACA
>NW_013961631.1:0-679 GCF_001266775.1 Austrofundulus limnaeus
ACTGTCCATGTATGTGTGTGTGTGTGTGTCTGTGTGTGTGCAGGAGAGACCGTCTGCCACAATACCAGCTGGAAAACGTCAGTTTTCCCTTGAATCGCTGTCACAGCACCAGCTACTGTCCATGTGTGTGTGTGTGTGTGTGTGGTGTGCGTGCGTGTGTGTGTCTCCACAACTGACTGTTTGCATATTTGAACGTGACAAGAGGAAAGCAGGAAGGCAGGCATATGCCGAGCCGTGCGACAGATCATGTCACTTCTGTCTGCCTTGTGTAACCTGCAGAAAGTGCTTTTAATGAGGAGTTGTGGGTCATTTCCTGTGTGCGTGTCCCTGGGCGTGCCTCAAAATCAGCCGTCCTTTTTGTGCATGTTTGCTTCGTGCAAGTTTTTGTTACCTGTCCGTTCTGTGCTCCTTCTGTGTGAACATGGATCCGTGGTCTGAGTGTGTGGGTGTGTGTAGTGGCTGACTGCAGTGTGTGCTGAGGGTAGTACATCAGGGTAAGGCAATCTGCCTCTGAACAGCTCCTTCAGGTGAGATTTATCACCACTGCACTTGGCCTCTTATTATAGCGATGGATTCCCTACCTCTGAAAGTCTGTGCATGTGTGGCAGCCTGTGTGTGTGTGTGTGTGTGTGTGTGTGTGTGTGTGTGTGTGTGTGTGTGTGTGTGTGTGTGTGTGTGT
>NW_013961632.1:0-678 GCF_001266775.1 Austrofundulus limnaeus
GACAAACGCCTTTGGAGACACAATGAGGGACAGGTGAGAGTGGGCGTGGCTGGATGGGGAAACGGAACAAATGCTAGAAAAAACAAAGTGAGACAAAAGTAAAACAGCACAGATCCTCACAGGTTGGTTTTGACTGTATACACCTGCTTTTCATACATGCCTGCATTCCCTTGTAATATGAGCTTGTGATCAAACTCGTGTCTTTCAACAAGATGAGGTAAAATGAAGTGCTCACGGTTTTTATATACAAACCAAACATTAGAAATGCCACTTCAGGGAAAGTATAACTTGTGTCAGGTTGCAAAGTCAGGGGTTGCTCCGTATCAGCTGAGCCACACTCTGTTTTTTGTTGTATGTAACCAGACCTCTTTGTGTTCTCAAAGCCTTGTAGCCAAAACCTACTTTTCCCATTTTCTGTTACTTTGTAAATGATACTGACTTTATTATTTCAGACAAAAAATTGTCCACATCATTCAAAATAACAACAAAATAAAACAGCACATCAAGAGAAAGAAAACAACAAAAAAACATTCATCAAATAGCACAAACACCCTTTCCAACATTTAAAAAGCTTGATATCTTGTGTCACTATATGTTGCAGTTAACAAAGCTTTTTACAATTAAGTTGTTCAACACATCCAAATGGCACATATATTTATACACATAGTTCCTCCAGTT
>NW_013961633.1:0-272 GCF_001266775.1 Austrofundulus limnaeus
GTGTCCCTGTTGTGTCCTCGTCGTGTCCCTGTTGTGTCCTCGTCGTGTCCCCGTTGTGTCCCCGTTGTGTCCCTGTCATTCCCCGTCGTGTCCCTGTCGTGTCCCCGTTGTATCCTCGTCGTGTCCCCGTCATGTCCCCGTCGTGTCCCCATCATGTCCCCATCATGTCCCTGTTTTGTCCCTGTTGTGTCCTCGTCGTGTCCCTGTTTTGTCCCTGTTGTGTCCTCGTCGTGTCCCTGTTGTGTCCTCGTCGTGTCCCTGTTGTGTCCTCG
>NW_013961633.1:1272-1678 GCF_001266775.1 Austrofundulus limnaeus
CGTGTCCCTGTTGTGTCCTCGTCGTGTCCCTGTTGTGTCCTCGTCGTGTCCCTGTTGTGTCCTCGTCGTGTCCCTGTTGTGTCCTCGTCGTGTCCCTGTTGTGTCTCCGTCGTGTCCCTGTTGTGTCCCCGTCGTGTCCCTGTTGTGTCCTGTCGCGTCCCTGTTTTGTCCCTGTCGCGTCCCTGTTGTGCCCCTGTTTTGTCCCTGTCGTGTCCTCGTCGTGTCCCTGTTGTGTCCTCGTCGTGTCCCTGTTGTGTCTCCGTCGTGTCCCTGTTGTGTCCCTGTTGTGTCCCCGTCGTGTCCCTGTTGTGTCCTGTCGCGTCCCTGTTTTGTCCCTGTCGCGTCCCTGTTGTGTCCCTGTTTTGTCCCCGTTGTGTCCCTGTTTTGTCCCTGTTGTGTCCTCGTC
>NW_013961634.1:0-390 GCF_001266775.1 Austrofundulus limnaeus
GGTCAGAAGATAAAAAAAAGTTTGGGAACCACTGATGATTATAGGGCTGAGAAACATAGAAACATGAAAGAAGCAGGCAGTAGTTCATCTGCATTATATTGATAAAATGTGATAATCCCAAGCTCTCATTGGAGCGTGTGGTGGGATGGAAGACCCTCCTCTAAGAACAGGATCAAGCAATCCTAGCTGAGAAGATACAAAGTCGAGCAGAGCAATGATTTCCAACGAGGAAGGCAGAAACTCAGAAGCTTGCATTTCAATTTCCGAGTGTCGATGTCTTCAAAGGCTTTTCTCAGGACAGAGGTCAAGCAGGCCACTCCTGACTGAACACATTCATGAAAAGGCACATACACACACACACACACACACACACACACACACACACACACA
>NW_013961634.1:1390-1678 GCF_001266775.1 Austrofundulus limnaeus
TGTAGTACAACAGCTAAAATGTGTAGTACAACAGCTAAAATATGTAGTACAACAGCTAAAATGTGTAGTACAACAGCTAAAATGTGTAGTACAACAGCTGAAATGTGTAGTACAACAGCTGAAATGTGCAGTACAACAGCTAAAATGTGCAGTACAACAGCTAAAATATGTAGTACAACAGCTAAAATGTGTAGTACAACAGCTAAAATATGTAGTACAACAGCTAAAATGTGTAGTACAACAGCTAAAATGTGTAGTACAACACCTAAAATATGTAGTACAACAGCT
>NW_013961635.1:0-678 GCF_001266775.1 Austrofundulus limnaeus
AACAAAAACAGTGTAAAAAATTGAAAATGACAGCCTTTAAACAATTAATAGTCTACATTTGGAAGAAAAACGCAGATACTGTAATTAGTTGTATTCTTGCCAAAAACTGAAAATTCCTATCCTCCCAGAAGGCACCATTGGACGTGAGAAACTAATACATTTTTGGAATTCTGATGGTCTTCAGATGCACCGCTGGTACAAAACGGTAATGAAATTGCAAAATTAGACACTGTTAAGATAAATTACATTTCCACATGATAGACACAGTAATACTAATAAGTACTATGTTTAAAACACTACAAACAAAACATGAAAAAAACAACTATAAAAGTGGATTACTTTGAACAAAGAAATGAACACAATCTTTAGCAGCTAGCCAAAACAATGACAGGTAAACTTATATTCTCATGGTATGGACACGTAAACATTCAATTGTTACACAGAAACTTGAGAGTTGCAATAAAGAAAAGAATGCTTTGATCAAATAAGTCGACATTTTCTTCTCACTATTTGAAAACTGATGATAGAATTAAGATGGAGTGAGTTGATCAGAGGAGCGTTTTCCACCAGGAGAACTATTATGGGATGGGTTATGAGTAAATAACTATTCTGAGATGGTGATGCGTGGATTGTGTTCGGAAAAAAGTAAATCAGACAATAAATAAATAAAAATAAGAT
>NW_013961636.1:0-678 GCF_001266775.1 Austrofundulus limnaeus
TGGATGGATGGATGGATGGATGGATGGATGGATGGATGGATGGATGGATGGATGGATGGAGTGAGATCTAAAGTACCTTTGACCCAAAGACACACCTTTATATTTAAGAAACTTGACATGGTATACACAATGTTACCCATTTTGTCACAGAACAGTATTTTCTTTTGAATTCGGCTCAGCCAAAGGGAAAACGTGACATTAAAGGGGAACTCTCCAAGAAAATGAACTTCCTGGTTTTATCTGAACTCTGACTCTTCTTCATCTCTCTGAGTGACTCTAAATAATCAAGGAAACATCAAATTTTTCTTGAAATTCTGCGTTGTAGAAATGCTGTTTCCATTCAGACTTTCCCCTTTGACATCACTTCCTGTTCCTGCCCGTGTAAATATCTCAACAATTGTTCATCTCAGCAGCGTGAATTGTTTTCTTGCAATTCATAATTAATATTAATAATTTTATGAGTTGGTTAAATATATTCAGCAAGCTAGTGTAAAGCTCATAAACACGTTTTACCTTCAAACATTCAATCAAATTTTATTAAGAGGGAAAGCTGTTATAATTTGACTATACAAATGTTTATTGAACCACAGATTTGAACAAATTTTCAGGACAGATGCTCTTCAGTAAAAGGTAAAAGACTGTGGAATAATCTGGAAAATGATTATAAAAGCATTGGGT
>NW_013961637.1:0-678 GCF_001266775.1 Austrofundulus limnaeus
GTGGGGGGGGGGGTGCACACAGGTGGATCATCTCTTTCACACGGTCTGAAGGAGAAGGACATCATTCTGAGACACGCTGCTCCACCTGAAACATCGCCCGCATGCACAAAGAGCCGCTTCGGTGCTGATGAGCTAAGATGGAGGCGCAGGAGGAGGAAGAGGAGGGAGAGGAGGGAGAGGGGCTGAAGAGTGAAGCAACTGAAAATATAAGCAAAGATGAGAGGCTGAGGGGTTAAATGGGACTCAAAGTCTAATTAGAGAAGGTTTTCCTTGTTTTGTTTTAAAAAGGTACAAAATCTTTGAGAGATACGACTTCAGGAAAAAATAATCTTTTCATCTTTAAAACACAAACTTTGTGTCGTACCTTTAATTCATCTGGACGTATATCAAAAGAACCCAGAGTTAATTTGAACAGATTTGTCACCTTCAGGCTGTCATAAAAAAATCCAATTTGAGCAAAAATCAAAATCAGATTTGGAGACTTTTCCCTGCAGTGTGAACATTATGTTTGTATGAGTTTAATACATTTTGACATAAACCTGCAGTAAAGAAGTGAAAATATTTTGTTGGTTCAGGCTGTTATCTGTGGAATACCTTTATAGTAACTTTATAGTATTTTTGTAAACAATATACCATATGCATTAAAGGGCCAATATTATGTGTTTCTCATGCATATAT
>NW_013961638.1:0-678 GCF_001266775.1 Austrofundulus limnaeus
TTACTGAACTGTGTGTTGGTTTATTAAATATGCCAACATAAATTTTTAAAATGGCAGGTGTTACGTGGCGCTCTGTTAGTGTCAACAAAAAAAAAATAAATAAATTGGGGCCCCTTCCATCATTAAAGTTTCCCTTATCTGCTCTAAAGCAAAAGCTGGACAGGTTTGACCAATCATTCTCAAACAGTTGCTAATTAAGTAAAAGGTCTAAGAACACTTATTTTCAGCATTAAGATAACTTTAAAATCTGCACTATTTAACAGATTAAAACTCATTACCTGGCATGGTTAGAATGGGTCTAAAACTTAAAATAAACTAACTTGAAAGGGTTTAAAGACTTATTTTTATGTGTAGAAATGTTTAAAATGTTCTTCAAGCTGCAAACCTTATCGTGTGACTAACAGATTGGAAATGTGAAGCCATTAAATTAAATTTCACTGGCACATGCTGGCACAGAATGAGTAGATGGTGGCAGGGATTACACGTGTGAATGTTCAACAATGGCTGTCAGAGGTGAGATTTTGTCATTCAGAAACTTTAGAGTTCAAATCAGACCCTCTGATTAATGTGAGCTGTTCTGAAAGTTTTTGATGGTTTCTAATCTGTTAGATCACGTGTGTCAAACTCAAGCCCCATAGGCCAAATGTGACGCGTGGGTCACTTCTGGCCAGCCTGCCA
>NW_013961639.1:0-678 GCF_001266775.1 Austrofundulus limnaeus
ATCTCTGGGGGGAAGGTTTTAAAAGAAACAGAGACCCGACACTCCTACGACAACAGTCTGGGTTCAGTTGATGATCTGTGGTGTTTACAGGTGGTTTTATCTGCTCATTCTAACATGAAGCACTGTTTATGTAGGAAACACACAGCAGATATAGAATATTTAATATATTTCTGTTCGGCTGTTTGTTTCACTGATGGAGCATCAGCACTGCTGGTCTGTGATTGACAGCTTGCTATAAGCTACAGTGAGCAGAGCTGTAAACATTAAAACAAACATTATACAGAAAATCAGTCATGGAGTGTCTTATAGTTCACTCTGATTAATAAAATCCTGACAGAATTGATCTTTTTCATTGAGGATTCTGTTGAACAGTTTAATAAAACTTTAGTTGAAAAAACAAACTGAAATAAATGGAAAATGACAGATTAAAGCTGGTATTAGATAAAATAAAAACGTTGTCTATAAATGGAAATTTGCTTTACATAATCTGTCAGATGCCTCCCATTAAAACACCACACTCAAAATGATGCCACACAGCACCACACTGTAAAAGATGCCACACAACACCACACTCTAAATGCTGCCACACAACATGCCACACAACACCACACTCTAAATAGTTCACACAACACCACACTCTAAATGCTGCCACACAACACCACTCTCTAAATGCTGCCA
>NW_013961640.1:0-520 GCF_001266775.1 Austrofundulus limnaeus
GTATTATTTATGTCTCCTGCAGTTTAAATCTGTTAAAGAAAACTATTGAATTCCACCAGTAAATTCACAAAGCACAACTTTTTCTTTTACTTCCTTTTTGTCCTTAAAGTTTACTGCCCTGAGAGAAGAGGATAGTCAGAGCTGACATTATTGCAATCACTTGGTTTGTTTTCAGTGATCATAGATGTGTTCATGATGAAAAAATACAATTTGCAAATAAATGTACCAGAAGTGACTAAGCATTTAGTTTATTTCATATTTCAACACAGATTGATAGAAAACAGCAACCATTTTTTTGTTTTTGTATATTTTGTTTGCAAAAGAGCAGCACCTGCTGTCTTTAAATGTTTTAACAAAATCAGAATATATACAGTAATTGTCTGTGTCTGAGATGCATGAGGAAATTATCATAGTCTCATTTCTTTTTGTCATATTTGATTCTGTTCATTTCTCACAGATCCAGCTCATATATCTTGAATATGAATGTCTCCATTTCCCTTGATCGCTGCAACATGTTGCA
>NW_013961641.1:0-559 GCF_001266775.1 Austrofundulus limnaeus
AGAAAACATCCAACACACACAGCTCCACATGTTAACAGAGAAATCATCCAACACACACAGTTCACATGTTAACAGAGAAAACATCCAACACACCCCGCTTCACATGTGAACATAGAAAACATCCAACACACACAGCTCCACATGTTAACAGAGAAATCATCCAACACACACAGTTCACATGTTAACAGAGAAAACATCCAACACACCCCGCTTCACATGTGAACATAGAAAACATCCAACACATACAGCTTGACGTGTGAACATGGAAATGTGAGAAAAGGAGCTGAGCTAACATAAAGCACATGTTGAATCAAACATTATACATTTAGAGACAGCTCACCTCAAACATGCTGGGCGCTCACAGGATTTAAAGTCAGGAGGAGGAGTCCTTGATCGGTTGCTCTTTAAGGACACACAACTGGGTCCAGGTCCAGGCTCTGCTCCAGGTCCAGGTCCAGGTCCAGGCTCTGCTCCAGGTCCAGGTCCAGGTCCAGGCTCTGCTCCAGGTCCAGGTCCAGGTCCAGGCTCTGCTCCAGGTCCAGGTCCAGGTCCAGGCTCT
>NW_013961642.1:0-388 GCF_001266775.1 Austrofundulus limnaeus
GTGTGATAGGAGCATCGCAGCACACGTGTGATAGGACCATTGCAGCACATGTGTGATAGGAGCATCGCAGCACACGTGTGATAGGACCATTGCAGCACATGTGTGATAGGAGCAGCACACGTGTGATAGGACCATTGCAGCACATGTGTGATAGGACCATTGCAGCACATGTGATAGGACCATTGCAGCACACGTGTGATAGGACCATTGCAGCACATGTGTGATAGGACCATTGCAGCACACGTGTGATAGGAGCATTGCAGCACACGTGTGATAGGACCATTGCAGCACATGTGTGATAGGACCATTGCAGCACATGTGTGATAGGACCATTGCAGCACATGTGTGATAGGACCATTGCAGCACATGTGTGATAGGACCATTGCAG
>NW_013961642.1:1388-1678 GCF_001266775.1 Austrofundulus limnaeus
TGTGATAGGACCATTGTAGCACACATGTGATAGGACCATTGCAGCACATGTGATAGGACCATTGCAGCACATGTGATAGGACCATTGCAGCACATGTGATAGGAGCATTGCAGCACACATGTGATAGGACCATTGTAGCACCTGTGTGATAGGACCATTGCAGCACATGTGTGATAGGAGCATTGCAGCACACATGATAGGACCATTGCAGCACATGTGATAGGACCATTGCAGCACATGTGATAGGACCATTGCAGCACATGTGATAGGACCATTGCAGCACATGTGTG
>NW_013961643.1:0-678 GCF_001266775.1 Austrofundulus limnaeus
GATTTCCGTCAACTGCTGTGAATGAACACAACAGGATGCCTCTCTTTCAAAGCTCTTTCCTTTTTCTCTAACCCCCAAGTCACACTCATCTTCTTTTATGCTCAGGCACAGCAGCCAGGCCGCTTTACAACCTGATCTCATAATCCCATCAGACATGATGGCTAACATGATTGGGAAACATGGGCGGCGGATGGATGGTGACTGAGAGGAACTGCTAAGTAAATACAGTCTGAGAAAGACAACACTTTCAAAAACTGTATTTCAAGTAAACTTTTTCTACCTTTTCACAGTTTTTTTAAACAATTGTGAATGGACAAACACATAGACCAGATTGTTCCCATGTATTGTGTTTTTATATATTAAAAAAATGCTGTAAAGTACATGGTTGTAGTAACTACAAAATTACTTGAGAGGATTTATTTACTTTATTTTATTTTATTAGAACCTTACAATTGAATCATTAAAGGAGTAGTCTCATTATTTTTAAAGGATGTTCAGTGAAATAGAACACAACATTTGAAGAAAAAGGCAGACGACTTCATCATCCAGGCTCAGAAAATGATGAATGTCCCTCTTTTAATATTAGAAAACCATACTCCATAAATACTCCATTTGCTAATTTTTAAGCTATTCACATTTGCAGACCCCTTATGATGGATATAAACATTGGATCTGGAG
>NW_013961644.1:0-327 GCF_001266775.1 Austrofundulus limnaeus
CGTTGAAATGGATGCAGCCCATCCCTGTTCGGAGTAATCGGGGACTATCACAGCTATAAGGGGACGATTAATGAGTGTGGGAGGAAATATCTCAGGCTTATGAGGAAATATGAAGTCTGATTATACCATAGACACATGTTAACTCTGTTCTTTAATTGCTGTCATCTAGTTTGTCTAGGGGCCCTATTACTATTATTCTAAGGGGGTGGGTCTACATCTGCTGCAACTAGAGTAGGTGGTCTTTCCCACCTAAGCACTTCTGTGGTTTCCATCTAGTTAAATGTTGTAAGTAAGTAAGTAAGGCCTTTACTCTGGGAAATATCGCAG
>NW_013961644.1:1327-1678 GCF_001266775.1 Austrofundulus limnaeus
GAGGGTGCTGTTACACTAGTTTTCACATGCAGGCCTTAACATATGAAAAAAAACCTTTCTATAAGCTGAACAAGTCACTAACGCTAACAGAGAGTTAATCTATCGACCAAAGAATCTATTTTATAAGATCTGATGGGATTTACATGAGATAAAAAATAAAACTTGGGATTAGAACGATGTTGCTTGTTTTTGTTTATAAGCTAACAAAGTTAAATCAACGTTATGTTATTGTACTTTACTTATCACACCCCTCCTCTTGACAGATGGCAAAGGCCATGTGTCACTTAACAGTGTATTTTTACAAGACAATTGAAGAACTAAAACTTGGCACAAAGCAGCTCAGTTTAGAGT
>NW_013961645.1:0-677 GCF_001266775.1 Austrofundulus limnaeus
GGTCTTTGTCTGCAACAATTAGACATGTTTTTTATAATTGTCGTTAGTGATTATCTCAGTTTTGGCTAAAAGAATTGACTAAATCCTACACACTGTGCCTTTAAACTGTAGGAACCCTGTAATGTGACTTTTTAGACTAGCTCATATTGCAAATGAAGTAAATATTTTTTCTTTGTTTGTGTTTCAGGATGTGAAGTGTAGTGGGAACTGGATGTGGGCTGCTAAACTGCCTGGGGAAGGTGTGTGCCTGTGGGAGGCCTGCAGAGCCATGTGTGACGTCATGGGTCAGCTGGGAGTAGCCATCGACGGCGGCAAAGACTCACTTAGCATGGCAGCGAGAGTGGAGGATGAGACGGTCAAGGCTCCAGGTTGTCTACGTGGTTGTGTGTGGGTTTGTGAACTTCGTGTGGTTTAACAAAGTGTGTTTGTCTCACAGGTGCTCTGGTTATTTCTGCATATGCTGTTTGCCCTGACATCACTGCCACTGTGACTCCTGATCTTGAGGATCCCGATGGCAAAGGTGGGATATGCTGACCAACAAAAAAACAAACAAACTCTGGTGTACAAACAGAGAACCTTAAATATACCGTATTTTTCGGACTATAAGCCGCACTGGACTATAAGCCGCATCCCCAACATAAAAAAAACCACTACACCCAAATTTGTCGTCAAAAAAG
>NW_013961646.1:0-677 GCF_001266775.1 Austrofundulus limnaeus
ATATAATAGATATATTATATAATAAAGCTAATACAGTTGCAAAACAACCAGTGAGTATCTGTACTCTCTTTCACTATGGTTGTGCAAAATCAGCCTCCTGCACTTACTGACCCCTTCAGAAGGGATCCATCTGTAGAAATGATTGGGGGATATGTTCCTTCAAACCAGATGTTAAATTAGCACGATGGAACGTGCAATGTTCACGCCTTCTTTTCATCTCCATGGTCAACTCCTCTTCCAACAACACAAGCCTCTCTTCAAACATCTGATGCATTGTTGACTGTCAAAACCCAACTATCCTGCCTTCACTGTTGTTTATATTTAAGCTATGTGCTGCATATGGAGTGCTGTGGGAGGGATTATGATGATTTATCCCACGCATCTATTACTGAGTAGAAACACTCAGCAAGAAAGAGACGTCTGAAATGAAGTCATCACTGACTCAGTCTCATGTCTTGTTTAAGTAAAACTAGTCTTCATTTTGTGTGGATGCAGGTGCAGTGATGGTGTGTTAACCCTGTAATGTTACGGGTCAAATTGACCCGTTTTAAAGTTTAATTTAAAAAAAAATAGTTTAAAGTATTTTTTTCTGCATTAAACTTTTTCTATTTGTCTCAATAGGTATAATGTACATACAAAATGAAAATGGTTCATTTTACATTTTAGCAGCCAACTTC
>NW_013961647.1:0-677 GCF_001266775.1 Austrofundulus limnaeus
ATTTGCGGACCTAAATAAATTAACTAGCGCTTTTGAATTTGCGGACCTAAATAAATTAACTAGCGCTTTTGAATTTGCGGACCTAAATAAATTAACTAGCACTTTTGAATTTGCGGACCTAAATAAATTAACTAGCGATTTTGAATTTGTGGACCTAAATAGATTAACTAGCACTTTTGAATTTGCGGACCTAAATAAATTAACTAGCACTTTTGAATTTGCGGACCTAAATAAATTAACCAGCGCTTTTGAATTTGTGGACCTAAATAAATTAACTAGCGCTTGTGAACTTGCGGACCTAAATAAATTAACTAGCGCTTTTTAATTTGCGGACCTAAATAAATTGGCTAGCGATTTTGAATTTGCGGACCTAAATAGATTAACTAGCGCTTTTGAATTTGCGGACCTAAATAAATTAACTAGCGCTTTTGAATTTGCGGACGTAAATAAATTAACTAGCGATTTTGAATTTGCGAACCTAAATAGATTAACCAGCGCTTTTGAATTTGCGGACCTAAATAAATTAAATAGCGATTTTGAATTTGCGGACCTAAATAGATTAACTAGCGCTTTTCAATTTGCGGACCTAAAAAATGAACTAGCGCTTTTGAATTTGCGGACCTAAATAAATTAACTAGCGCTTTTGAATTTGCGGACCTAAATAAATTAACTAGCGC
>NW_013961648.1:0-265 GCF_001266775.1 Austrofundulus limnaeus
TTGTTAGCAAAGTGCAAATTTCCTCTCTTAAAATGGCGGCTGCCTTGTTCGTCACCACTGTGTTTACAATGGCCCGAAAGCGAGGCGGCCAGACACGGAACTGCAGCCTGTAACCCATTGCAACAGTTCTTTGTACCCATGGAGGGGGTGCGCATGCGCGCCAGAGAGGGAGTCGCGTTGCTGAGCTGTTGCCTTACTGTTGGAGACGTGTTGCTGCTGCCCTCCACTGGATGGGGAAGGGACAACAGTATTGACTGTTGCCCGC
>NW_013961648.1:1265-1677 GCF_001266775.1 Austrofundulus limnaeus
GTGTTGTACTGAGTGAAATGACTGAAAAGGAACTCCTGCATCAGACAAAAGTGTCCGGATCCTTCAAGTAAGACCTGCTTCTGTTTGATGTTTTGCAGATTTGACCACCCCTGTGTGAGTAGTGGTCCCAGTCTGACCACACCTGAGAAAAATGTCTGGCTCCGCCACTGGTCAGATTTACTAATAAGTTGTATAGAGGCTCCAATTCAAGATATCTCAAATGACATCATTTTACTAGAGATCTTCATTGTGTTTTTAAGATATAATGTATGATTCAATTATACTAGTGATTTACTGCTGTCAATCATTTTTGTGTGTTCAAAAGCCCTGACTTATACCTTGCTGGTTCTTCATAATCCTAAAGTGCCCAAAGCTCACAGATTGTGTCTGTTTAGAAAGAAAACTGTGACAG
>NW_013961649.1:0-677 GCF_001266775.1 Austrofundulus limnaeus
ATCATCATCATCATCATCATCAGAGTTATAGAGTTGTTTGGGTCCTTGGTTTTTTTTGTCACTTTACCCTCTTTCTGAAAACAGCTGCTCATACATTTATATAAACAGTTGTGTATTAAGCTTATTCCTCCTGAGTGGAGAAGGAGCAGAGTTGGACTCCAAACACAAATATTATGAAATGAAAATAAAAACTTTAATTTGCACTTTGTACTTTGTAGTTTATTTGTCTGACAGATGCCCTTGAATCGTCTGTGGCCATGTGAAGCTGCCTGATCACTTGCTGGTACGAAGCTCCGCCTCTTTAAATAAAGCTCCTTCATGGAGCTGTTTCTAACCAAACTCCCACCACACAGCACATCCCTCCTGTGAAGACACGCTGAAGTGGGAGTGTCTGAAATGGTAGGAGGTTTTACATAGACTTTTTCTAACTGAAGGTAAGAAAACACTTTAAAGAGGCATCTCACCAGGAAGTGATACTTTCAAAATAAAAGCTCTGATGCCTCATATGTTTACAATAAGAGCCTGAATGAACATTTAAAACTTTTCATGAAACTCTCTAAAAATTAAAGTTAAAAAATATGAAATGTAACAAAATTAGCTCAATATTTTTCATAAAATAACATTTTATATCATAGTTTATACACATTTTAAACTTAGATATTCACACACAATAAAAC
>NW_013961650.1:0-354 GCF_001266775.1 Austrofundulus limnaeus
GGTCAGGGTAGGTCAGGGTCAGGTCAGGTCAGGTCAGGTCAGGGTCAGGTCAGGTCAGGTCAGGTCAGGGTCAGGTCAGGTCAGGTCAGGTCAGGGGACAGTGCAGTGTACCGGGGAGTGAGGTGGTGTTGACTCGTCGTCTCTCAGGGGACAGTTCAGTTGTCTGAAGGTCTCGGCCGTCTGCTCGTGGCGCTGGACGGTGGCCTGGATGGCCTGAAGACACAAACACAAGTTCATTACAGGATTCTGATTTACTCTTCTGGACTTTGGGGACAAATGAGAACCATAAACAAAAACATTAAAATGTTTTTAATAAAACCAGTGAGTTGTAAGGTTGTGTTGCTGACGTCAGCA
>NW_013961650.1:1354-1677 GCF_001266775.1 Austrofundulus limnaeus
CTGTGATTGGTCTGATGGATCTGTGATTGGTCTGATGGATCTGTGATTGGTCTGATGGATCTGTGATTGGTCTGATGGATCTGTGATTGGTCTGATGGATCCTGTGAGTGGTCTGATGGATCTGTGATTGGTCTGATGGATCTGTGATTGGTCTGATGGATCTGTGATTGGTCTGATGGATCCTGTGATTGGTCTGATGGATCTGTGTGATTGGTCTGATGGATCTGTGATTGGTCTGATGGATCTGTGATTGGTCTGATGGATCCTGTGATTGGTCTGATGGAACCTGTGATTGGTCTGATGGATCTGTGTGATTGGTCTGA
>NW_013961651.1:0-677 GCF_001266775.1 Austrofundulus limnaeus
GTCCTGATATGTTTCTTAAAAGAGTAAGTAGAATCTGAACAGCAAAGGGGCAGAGGGAGAGCAATTCAGAGCCTCGGGGCCACCACCTGAAATGTTCAGTCTTCATGTGTTTTGTAATGGGTTCAAGGTACAACCAACAGCATTTGATTTGAAGACTTCTAAGTCCTGGATGAACAGAGAAGCTTCAGAAGGTCCCATGTGTATTTGGAGGCCTGAGCATGAAGTGCTTTAAAGGGTAAAACCAAAATTTTAAAATTACTTACTGTTGCAGCGACGTTATTAACCAGCAAGTGTGGTGTAAATGTGAAACTTGTAAAAAGCAAAGCAAAATGAGCTCTGGCCTAATCACAGCACGCCTTTCTCGGACCACAGCCATAGATTCTCACTCATGGACCACAGTCTACATCAGCTGTGCGTCACTTGCTACTGCCCAGCTTATGTATCCCTAGGACTGGCAATGGTAACAATTGCAAAGAGCAATGCTGAATTGTTTTGCTGAACCTGTTCTGCAGAATTAAAGAAGGGTGGTTTTTTATTGTTTGACTAAAACACATCTTCCTGATTTTATTTAACTGTTTCTCCTTTTTTAAGTGCTACAGTGGCACAACTTGTTTGCTTTGTTCTGAAAAACAAAGCTTTGTGAGACTTCATAAATAATTCACTCACATGTATTCACT
>NW_013961652.1:0-677 GCF_001266775.1 Austrofundulus limnaeus
TGTCAATGGGGCTAAGCAAGAATGGTTTGAGGTCTTCCTCAACCTTGCTCACGTTAGCTGTCAGGGGCATGTTGGCTAAAAACAAGACGAGTTTTATGGTTTGCTCTTATTGTAGTGTCTGTATTCAGTTACATCTCAGCTCTGCTTCTGTCACACAGAAATAAAGATGTCTGTGGTGAGAACACACAAACTCAGTTTAAAGGATTGTATTTCTTTAATTATCCAGAGTCCACAGTCTTCAGAGGTTTTGGGACAAGTCATCAGTTTCCATCACTTTGTGAAAATGGTCTGCACACAGTTGGTTTTGATGTCGTAGACACAAAGAGATCACTGAAACTTACCAAAGTATGTGCCTTCACTGAACATTGTTCCACGATAAACAAAAACCTTGTACCTGCTCATTTTGAAAACTGATCTTAAATTTGGGTGTCATATAATATTGGTGTGTAGAGAAAGAACTTAATTAGATAAAAATGCAGAATTGTAAAGTAACGAAGTACAAATACTTTGATACTGTACTTAAGTAGAATTTTTGTGTTTCTGTACTTGAGTAAATATTTTTCAGCCTATATTTTACTTCTACTCCTTACATTTTACACAGTTTGACATGAAATAATGTCCTTCAAGTTAAAGTCCTTCAACGTTAAAAGACATTAAAAGTTTTGAGGTGAAACACA
>NW_013961653.1:0-677 GCF_001266775.1 Austrofundulus limnaeus
AAATATATATATTTTAAAAGCCCTGGTTATTCTGTCCCTGTGTAGCTGGATTTAAAGACTTTATTCAGGGACTGAAGGTCCTACCTCCTCTCCACTGTGACCGTCAAAGTCACACGCCGTAAGGATGCTAAACGGCTAGCATGTTAGCCACATAAAGCTGCTGTTTTTGTCTTCTTTTCTGCTGAGAAAACAACCTAACTACAGCCGAACCGCTCAACAAACCCACCTGGTTCCGAATGTCTGAGAGAGAATGGCTGCCTCGGCTCGGTTTTCCAGTCTGTTTCAAAAAACACCTCACTATGAAGCTCGGAGTCACCCCACTCCTGATAGCAGCCATATTGGAAATGAAAAAGCTTCTACGGACCGCGAGAAAGGACAAAACAGATCGTGAACTGTATATTTTTTAATCGCGAACTGTATATCAAACTTTATTTCTGTACAACACACAAGGATATAAACTAACTTCTTTTAAATGTTCCCTGGTGTATATAGAATAGAGACTACGATTAGCATTAAAACAATCAATAAGTTTAAACAAAAAACAAATTATTTATATAAAAAATATTATATTTTACTAGAAAAATCTGGTCTTTGCCAGGTTCAGTTATTCAAACCTAACCTCATCTGCCAAATTTATGAATGACTAACTAACTAACTAACTAACTAACTAACTAACT
>NW_013961654.1:0-677 GCF_001266775.1 Austrofundulus limnaeus
CAACAGATAAGACAAACTCAACGCTTGCTGTTTTCCCACCAAACTAACAAACATTTTGTTTCTCAAACTAAATCTTTGACTTAAAACATCTAAATTATTTTAGAGAAATCCTGAACAGATCCGTCTGATGGATCCGGGTCTCGTCTGGACCTGGTACACCTTTGGTCACGAGGTTTGGATCAGAACCAGATCCTGGATCCCGGCTCGGGCTCAGCCTCAGAGAAGGTGAGGAGGTTCTGATGGGACGAGACCCACTCGCTGGATGGATTATAGTCTGGTCTGGTTCCTCAGGATCCTCCAGGAGGATCTGTAGTGGTGAGAGAGTCCTGGAGCTTTAGTCTGGACCTGGTCCTGGTTTTTGTTCCATTGTCAGAAAACCTCAAAGGTTTTAAAAACTCAAAATAAAGACTTTATCTGAATCTGTTTTTAGACACAAAGTCAACCAGAAATGTTAAAACTCCATTAAATGAGGCCAATAAATGTTTGAAAAAAGAAACTTTGGTTTGTTGTTTTCTGTAAAAATAAACCTTTTCGACTTGGTTTATGGTGGGTTTGGTCACGCTGCAGCAGCTGGCTTTAATTATCACACATTTGCACACGCTCAGATACAGACACAGGCTGTGGATTATCCAAACACATGATTTAAATCTGCACCTTTGATTTATGGACACCAATAT
>NW_013961655.1:0-281 GCF_001266775.1 Austrofundulus limnaeus
TATTTCCACTTCACACGTAAATGTAAAAAGGGGGGAGGAGGGGGGGCAATAGGAGAGAACAGGAAAGGAGGGGGAGTGATGGGCGTGGATTCAGAGTCAGCTTCTCTCCTATTGGTCAACATCAAGATCCGTGTGTTCTGAGTTTGACTTTCCAGCCAGACTGAAACTAGCTTCCAAGAGCTAATGTAGCTGTGACGTCCGCAGCTCGGGTAAGAAAGAGCTTTATGAGTTTATCTTAGAAACATGCATGTTTCATTATTGCAGTCAGGTTATGTCTGTAT
>NW_013961655.1:1281-1677 GCF_001266775.1 Austrofundulus limnaeus
GTGTGAAACTCTACTGATGCTGCTGTGACACCTGAATTTCCCCTCTGCGGGACAACAAAGGCTATTTCTATTCTATTCTTCTAAGTAGTGTCAGCTGGAGGTTCCCAATGTGACTGAGTTTATTATCAACCTGAAACACTGCATACAGTAAGAGATGTACAGAGTGTAGTTTAACTGTAACTAAAGGAACACTGCAGTACGAATACTGTACATATATTAACATTAGCTATTGTCATGCATAAAAACACCCATGATTATATACTTTCCTTAAATAATGTAAATGACTATGTCTAATTAAGAATGTAACATTAACCTATCAGGGTTTAGCAAAGTGTCAAGAATGAGTAACCAGAAAGTAACCAGACTCGGAAGACCAAAATACAAAAATAGTGAATG
>NW_013961656.1:0-677 GCF_001266775.1 Austrofundulus limnaeus
GAGTGCTGCGCCTGCAGCAGCTTTTAATTTTTAAAGTGTTTCAGGAGCAGCTGGAGAACAAAAACGCGCCTGAAACTCAGCCGAACCCATTACTGCAGTACCACACAGGTTCTGGACCCGGTCCTGCAGTCTCAGGTCCAACTTACAGCCCGTCTGCTCCTCTGGGTCACAGCTGATGACTCAAACTCTGTGATCGACTTTCAGGACGTCAGCAGCTCTGAGGGTCCATGTGGGTCCGATCCAGGACAGAGGAGCCCTGCAGGAGACCAATGACATGGACCACCAGAACCTACCAGAACCAACCAGCCATACACCAGAACCACCCAACAGAATCATACAACCAACAGAACCATCCAACAGAACATCAAACAGAACCATCAAATAGAACCATGTAACAGAACCATCCAACAGAACCATGTAACAGAACCATCCAACAGAACCATGTAACAGAACTAAACATCCACAAAATAAATCTAATAGTAGTACCTTCTGACCATCCATTAGAACCAACCAGAACCATCCAACAGAACCATGTAACAGAACCATACACTAGACTAGAACCATCAAACAGAACCACACAACCAACAGAAACATCAAACAGAACCATGTAACAGAACCATCCAACAGAACCATGTAACAGAACCATCCAACAGAACCATGTAACAGAACCATCCAAC
>NW_013961657.1:0-677 GCF_001266775.1 Austrofundulus limnaeus
CACTGTATATGATGCCAGGATGAAAAGTTCAGATCACTTGTCAAAACCTTAATGAGTTTCTCATTTGAGCATCAGTTTTATTTATTAAAATGGACAAAAAAGGCAGAAGATTAGGGCTTGTTTTAGAGGAAAGGTGACGCGCACACACTTGCATTCATTGAGGTGAGCCTCTGTCTCCCATTTCCTCCCTCTGTCCGGCGTTTAATGCCATTACCATTATCTGAGGCGTGCTGATGGCGACCATTTTGAGCCATGGAGGAGCACAGCCTGTAAAGTGCACCACAAATTGCCCCACTATTAACTAATCAGTGAATGAATGCACGTTGATGCGCCTGATGTTCTGCACTCTTACTATTACAGGCAGCCTCATAATACTCTGTTACAACTGTTAGGGGTTGAGTTTCAGCTTCTAATGTTGAGTTTCTGTCACACAGATTAATCCTCTGAATCTTGCCTGTAACTGAGATAAAATTAACTAAGTGTCGACTTCTTTATATACTGAATAAGTCAATGAAAATCTGCCTCAGGATGAATTTGTTACATTTAAAGTTGTAAAGCTTTACTACGAGTTACAATGTTCAGCTGTCAGAACTCAGCTGATTAATAAAAGTCAATATTCCTTTTTTCCTTTAGTGAAAAGGAGCTCATTGAGTTCTGTTTGAGGAAAGTTTATCTTT
>NW_013961658.1:0-677 GCF_001266775.1 Austrofundulus limnaeus
TATATATATATATATATAGCTGAGCTCATTGTATTCCTATGAGGTTTTTTTTGATGGTATAAATATTACTAAAAGTAATAGTGCACCTCCAACTAATGATCTGGTCATTTTGATATCAAATTTGTAGGGGTACTTGTTGCTGTTCGAGTGGCCTTAATGCACAACTATAATAAATATAGTATAGAGATCCTTTTCTGAGGTGTATAGCAATAGGTGCCACCATTCACATGAATGGGGGCAGAGGAATGTGTTGTGATGGTTTCTTATGTATTTAGGAAACCCTGATAGTGGCATAAAGAAGGAGAAACAATGTTCAGATTTTTTAACCATTGATTTGCAAATAATGCAGCATTTTCCCAATAGTTATTTTATTCACAACAAGCCCTAGAATAGAAGTTATCACAGAGTGCCTTTAGAAGAAAGCTTGCATGGTTTTCCATTGTTTTCTTTGTTTTATCATAGCTCTTGGACCATAAAAATATGTTTCTTGTGAAGAGGTATTATAATATACGGTGCAGCAGATCCCTGTCCTGTCACAAATCTCAAAGTTATTCCATATCATTTTATGAGTTTTGATTTTTTTTTTTATAAATTTATATCACATGTTTTGGAGTTCGCTATTTTAGCGAGTGTTGTTTCCCTGCAGTTACATTTACAGATTTTGAAATATTTCAAAA
>NW_013961659.1:0-275 GCF_001266775.1 Austrofundulus limnaeus
AAGCAAGAGGGAAGCTCGCCTCCAACAACGTTTTCTCTTGAATTTAATTCTCGATCGCGACATATTGTTTATTTCATCACGTAAACAAAGTGATATTTCTACCTATTTGAAATAAAAAAAACATGTATTTATATGGATTCATTAGAAGATTTGCGTTAAAAATCATCTTCGATTTGCCCGCCCCATGCGTCACTTCCTTAAGCGAACTATCTTGTACACATACACTCTTTGGCTGGATCAACAGCTGGGTGGTATGGGGTTCCATTTGTTTCAAA
>NW_013961659.1:1275-1676 GCF_001266775.1 Austrofundulus limnaeus
GTGTGTGTGTGTGTGTGTGTGTGTGTGTGTGTGTGTGTGTGTGTGTGTCACATGTGAGGTCTGCAGGAGACATGACAGGGAGGTGTGTTTTATTCTAAAGGCTTTTTCACGCTGTGAGTGGGAAAAGCTTTCAGTTCCTCTGTCAAACAGGAAGCTGTCACAGGATGGAGCTCACCTTATCCTAGTCAGCTGCTCCTACAAACACATTCCAGTGCTGATCCGTGTTTGTTTGGGTCATTGTTTGGCTCTCATTTGTGTTGCTGCATAAAGACTTGTATTGATGCTGCTGATAGTGTTCCTCCCATCAGCTGTCAGTAAGACGGAATCACCTCTTTCCTGTTAAAGATCTCCAAAGCAGGGGTGCTACCCTGGACAACTGGTAACACCCCCCCCAACACACA
>NW_013961660.1:0-676 GCF_001266775.1 Austrofundulus limnaeus
TTTTGTTGTGGCTCTGTATAATGCGTTGGGGGGCCAGAGCCAGGCTGGCCACTGAAGCATGCTCAAATTGGCCAGAGAAAAGGGTCCTCACGCCACACAATGGAGGACAGCCGCACGCCTGCTTAACATAAGAAAGTGGCTCTTATTCTCTCCCTCCTCCTTCCTTTCTGCCGCCACCCTCACCCCCTTCTGCACAAAAAAAGCAAAAAATATATATATTTTTTATTCTTTCATATTGCATTTTTTTTAAAACATTACTTAAAAGTATTTTACACAACTTAAACAGTTATGGCTAATTAAGAAAGCTCTCCTGCGTAATGTTTTTATGTACAACTTTCATTTAAAATGTTTACGTTTTTGTTGAGTATTTTATTTAATCTTATCTGTCAGTCAGGAACCACAGATCGCCTTGAACAGCTATGTTTTCTAAACAAGACGGGGGGCGTCTGTCCTCACCCCTAAAATCAACTCCTCCTTTAGTGGGGTTCGTCTTCAACTGCCTGAGTGCCAAGGTCAGGGCTATTGTCCTGTTCTTTGTCACTTGCTGGTTACTGCTCTCAAAGGTATGATGGCAGCACAATTGTAGTGATCTAGCTATAAAAGTCAATTTATCTCAAAGATATATACAGTTTAGGTTGAAATTGCAGTATATTTTCTGAAATATAGGGATGGGAAC
>NW_013961661.1:0-472 GCF_001266775.1 Austrofundulus limnaeus
CTGGTCTACAGAGGTGATCAGGTCTTTAGTTGTCCCAAGTTCCGAGCTGGTCTACAGAGGTGATCAGGTCTTTAGTTGTTCTGAGGTATGGACTGGTCTACAGAGGTGATCAGGTCTTTAGTTGTCCCAAGTTCCGAGCTGGTCTACAGAGGTGATCAGGTCTTTAGTTGTTCTGAGGTATGGACTGGTCTACAGAGGTGATCAGGTCTTTAGTTGTTCTGAGGTATGGACTGGTCTACAGAAGTGATCAGGTCTTTAGTTGTCCCAAGTTCTGGGCTGGTCCACAGAGGTGATCAGGTCTTTAGTTGTCCCAAGTTCCGAGCTGGTCTACAGAGGTGATCAGGTCTTTAGTTGTTCTGAGGTATGGACTGGTCTACAGAGGTGATCAGGTCTTTAGTTGTCCCAAGTTCCGAGCTGGTCTACAGAGGTGATCAGGTCTTTAGTTGTTCTGAGGTATGGACTGGTCTACAGA
>NW_013961661.1:1472-1676 GCF_001266775.1 Austrofundulus limnaeus
GATGTAATAATTGTTAATCATGTGGATGTAATAGTTGTTAATCATGTGGATGTCATAATTGTTAATCATGTGGATGTAATAATTGTAAATCACGTGGATGTAATAATTGTTATTCATGTGGATGTAAAAAACTGTTAATCATGTGGATGTAATAGTTGTTAATCATGTGGATGTCATAATTGTTAATCATGTGGATGTAATAAT
>NW_013961662.1:0-346 GCF_001266775.1 Austrofundulus limnaeus
AGTATTTGTACTGCATTAATACAGTATTTATACTACATTAACACAGTATTTGTACTAGATTAACAGTATTTGTACTTCATTAACACAGTATTTGTACTGCATTAATACAGTATTTATACTACATTAACACAGTATTTGTACTACATTGACACAGTATTTGTACTACAGTAACAGTATTTGTACTACATTAACACAGTATTTGTACTACATTAACACAGTATTTGAACTACATTAACAGTATTTGTACTATATTAACACAGTATTTATACTACATTAACACAGTATTTGTACTACATTAACACAGTATTTGTACTACATTAACACAGTATTTGTACTACATTAACAC
>NW_013961662.1:1346-1676 GCF_001266775.1 Austrofundulus limnaeus
ACAGTATTTGTACTTCATTAACACAGTATTTGTACTACATTAACACAGTATTTGTACTGCATTAACACAGTATTTGTACTGCATTAACACGGTATTTGTACTGCATTAACACGGTATTTGTACTACATTAACACAGTATTTGTACTACATTAACACAGTATTTGTACTACATTAACAGTATTTGTACTTCATTAACACAGTATTTGTACTTCATTAACACAGTATTTGTACTACATTAACACAGTATTTGTACTACATTAACACAGTATTTGTACTGCATTAACACAGTATTTGTACTGCATTAACACGGTATTTGTACTGCATTAACAC
>NW_013961663.1:0-382 GCF_001266775.1 Austrofundulus limnaeus
CAGAGTCACTTAACGAGGTGCTAACATTAGATCCTGTTAACAAGATGCTAACATTAGATCCAGTTAACGTGCTAACATTAGATCCTGTTAACAAGATGCTAATATTAGATCCATTTAATGAGATAACATTAGATCCTGTTAACGAGATAACATTAGATGCTGTTAACGAGATGCTAACACTAGATCCAGTTAACGAGATGCTAACATTAGATCCTGTTAACAAGATGATAATATTAGATCCAGTTAACGAGATAACATTAGAGTCACCTAACGAGGTGCTGTAATTAGATCCTGTTAACGAGATGCTAACATTAGACGCAGCTAAAGAGATGCTAACATTAGACCCAGCTAACGACATGCTAACATTAGACCCAGCTAACGA
>NW_013961663.1:1382-1676 GCF_001266775.1 Austrofundulus limnaeus
ACTTCTGCACCTGTCCACAGGTACAGGTGTCTGTCTGAGACTTCTGCACCTGTGTCCACAGGTACAGGTGTCTGTCTGAGACTTCTGCACCTGTCCACAGGTACAGGTGTCTGTCTGAGACTTCTGCACCTGTCCACAGGTACAGGTGTCTGTCTGAGACTTCTGCACCTGTCCACGGGTACAGGTGTCTGTCTGAGATGTCTACACCAGTCCACAGGTACAGGTGTCTGTCTGAGACTTCTACACCTGTCCACAGGTACAGGTGTCTGTCTGAGACTTGTGTCTGACTGAGAC
>NW_013961664.1:0-441 GCF_001266775.1 Austrofundulus limnaeus
TGAGTCAGTGTGAGTTTGAGTCAGTACTCTGAGTCAGTATGAGTTTGAGCCAGTAGTTTGAGTCAGTACTCTGAGTCAGTGTGAGTTTGAGTCAGTACTCTGAGTTAGTACTCTTTGTCAGTACTGAGTCAGTACTCTGAGTCAGTACTCTGAGTCAGTACTCTGAGTTTGTACTCTTTGTCAGTACTCTGAGTCAGTACTCTGAGTCAGTGTGAGTTTGAGTCAGTACTCTGAGTCAGTACGAGTTTGAGCCAGTACTCTGAGTCAGTACTCTGAGTCAGTGTGAGTTTGAGTCAGTACTCTGAGTTAGTACTCTGAGTCAGTAGTTTGAATCATCACTCTGAGTCAGTGTGATTTTGAGTCAGTGTACTCTGAGTCAGTGTACTCTGAGTCAGTTTACTCTGAGTCAGTGTACTCTGAGTCAGTGTACTCTGAGTCAGT
>NW_013961664.1:1441-1676 GCF_001266775.1 Austrofundulus limnaeus
CTGAGTTAGTACTCTGTGTCAGTACTGAGTCAGTACTCTGAGTCAGTACTCTGAGTCAGTAGTTTGAATCATCACTCTGAGTCAGTGTGATTTTGAGTCAGTGTGATTTTGAGTCAGTGTACTCTGAGTCAGTGTACTCTGAGTCAGTGTACTCTGAGTCAGTGTACTCTGAGTCAGTACTCTGAGTCAGTGTACTCTGAGTCAGTACTCTGAGTCAGTGTACTCTGAGTCAGTA
>NW_013961665.1:0-676 GCF_001266775.1 Austrofundulus limnaeus
AATTTAAAAAATCTTGTGTGGCCCTAATACTCTGTTGTAATAATCTTATTCTACTTCAATGTGTATTTTTACAAATGAGTATAATTTAACATCCAGACAACAATACCTGATTGTTTTATTCCCTGTACATTTAACAGAGGCTTGTTTTGATGAAAGCTTTTGTTCGTATGTAGGCTCACCGTTCAAACTGTGGCGCAGCCAACAAAAGCTGTCCCATATACATACAGTAAGGCTGAATGAAGAGGGACACATGGAAATTGTGCAGAAAATGACTGGTATGCATGAGAAGCTGGACCAGTTGGAGCGTAAATCTGTGTGTTGCTGTGAAAAGAAGGAAAAATTCAAACAGAAATGTTTGAGACTCCTCCAGGACACAACCCTGCTTCGTTTTAAAGTGTTGCACTAAGTCTGATGTGAAATGAATATTTATTGTCCCTTTGTCTTTGTCAGATTTAATATTAGTTTTCCTCGTTAACCGAAGCACCAGTGACCTGTGAAATGAGGGCAGAGGGTTGGGGGGCTCACACAGGGGGGGCTGAAGGACCCACCACTGAGGATGAGTTCACATCAAACTGTGTGAAGCTTGAAGAAGAAACACTTCTAGCTCTGTTTTCTGTTAGTTGTCAGAAAAGTTCCTGTTTGAGTCCAAACTTTGAGTCGTAAAGATGTCAAAGAA
>NW_013961666.1:0-521 GCF_001266775.1 Austrofundulus limnaeus
TTATCATTATTATTATTATCATCACCAGATATCCAGGCTGGTTTGATTTTGTGATCTCAAACTTACAAGACATTATCTAAAGTAAATGAGCAATTTAACTGTCAAATAAAATAGGTGATTATGCTGCAAAAATGAGTAATGTAACACCTCTCACACATTTATTATCAGTGTCAGAACACTTGAAGACGATCTCTATGGGTGTTGAACGTTTTTTATTGTGACATTTTTAGCTTGAATCAGAGTCTTGTGAAAAATAAATACACTAGTGTACTAAATCTTAGCATACTCTGGCATATTTGAAGCCAGGCTAATCATCAGTATGCTTCATGTTTGTTAATAATTATTTAACTTAAAGCATTCTATTTTGGAAAAACTAATTTTGTACTTAGTTGTAATTAAATTGTAGAATATCGCAATTTGACGTGTATTAACAATACTACTATGTTCTAAATTGGAACAGCTTCAAGTATACTTTGCATGTATACTGTGTTTTATGTACTAATAACAAGCTAATAAAAGGC
>NW_013961667.1:0-385 GCF_001266775.1 Austrofundulus limnaeus
GTTGTGAAGTGATTACATGACCTATTTTTTGTGTCCCATAAAGTAATAAGTCATTTGTACTCCCTTAATAACAATGTAATGTTGTAATAAAAGGGGTTGCTATGAACAATTTTTTTGTCCTTGCAGTGGATTTCTTTAAAAAGGTAACACGAGTGTCAACCATATAGGCAATAATGAGGTTAATGATATTGCTCAGACATGGCAGAACTTCAGAAACATGGATCTGTGCAAGAATCAACTATTTGGGGCTTCACTGTGAGGAATTAACATGAGACACAATCACACTGGACAAAATAAGTCAATTACAAAAACACAAGGAAAGGAGGAAGGCTGGAAAAGAGCTGAACCCCAAAAGTCAATTCCCTAATGAAATAAAATTAGTGTT
>NW_013961667.1:1385-1676 GCF_001266775.1 Austrofundulus limnaeus
CTGTTAGCCTCGGCTTGTTGCTGTTGTTGAAATAGGCTGAAGTAGCCTAGGCTGAAGAAGGCTAGGCTGAAGTAGCCTAGGCTGAAGTAGGCTAGGCTGAAGTAGGCTAGGCTGAAGTAGCCTAGGCTGAAGTAGGCTAGTTAAACGCAGAAAAACGGAAGACGGAATAATAAAGAAAAACAGGACTGGTAAGTTTAGCCTAATTCTGAAATAAGCAAAATAAAAATTAATGTCTTGGAATATCAGGGTTTTATATCCGACCCCGCAGCTTAACCTCAGACGGGCCCTCAT
>NW_013961668.1:0-392 GCF_001266775.1 Austrofundulus limnaeus
GATATCTTTAGTAAGAGATATGTAAGAGATATGTAAGAGTAATATAAATCACATAACACGAAATAAAGTCTTGTTTCTGTCTTCCAGATGTCATTTGCAAAAGGCAAAGAATACCTGAAGCACATCACAGAGCAACACAAGGAGAAGGGCCACAGCTGTTCCATATGTAACCGTCACTTTGCACTGAAGGCCACATACAACGCTCATCTGGTCATCCACAGAGAGCAGCTGCCCGACCCTGCAGTGCAGAAGTAAGACAGGAAGTGCTGCCGACATTAAATCTTTTATTTATAAATATATATAAATAAGATCATTGTTATGGTATAAAAACACATTAGTCTGTTCTGTCCCAAAGGTACATCCATCCATGTGAAATCTGTGGACGAATCTTT
>NW_013961668.1:1392-1676 GCF_001266775.1 Austrofundulus limnaeus
GGCCAGATATGGCCCCTGAGTTGTATTAAGGTCTTTAAAATAAGCGTATGATGCTTTAAAGTCAGCATTGGCTGTAATCTATATTTCCCATAATGCATGTTGAATATTTTACCCACAAAATTATGACATCCCATCACTAGGTGGGATGTCCTTACTGGGTTTAAAGTAGTTGGCAGCTGGCCAAATAAAATCTACATTTAGCTGCATTTTTGCCTGCAACTTTTGCATCAGCGTAGTTGTACTGTGAAGTGGGAACTTCCTACTTACAAGTCGTAAATTTCAAC
>NW_013961669.1:0-676 GCF_001266775.1 Austrofundulus limnaeus
CATGCTTGATTTTTAATAATCTTTTCCTGTTGAATCAAATCAAATCAAATCAATCCCAGAACACGATACTATCACCATTTTGTTGACGTCTATGACGATTTTCTGTCTTTGGATCTTTCTGCTCATTTAATGTTTTATTGAGCATTTTTAAAGGTCATGATCTTGATGACGTTCATCTGAACAAAACCCCACAGCCAACCATTAATCTGTCAGCACCAGTTGTGCCGAACGCCGCTTTTGTCAAATCTCAGCCCATTGTTGTTGTTTTTTCTTCCTGCCTGCTAACTATAAGCTGTCAGTTTTGACAGTGTGTCTCCAGTATCAGTTATAATGTGCCAGTGGTGCAGCAGCCATGACTATTTCCCATCCTGTCATCACCATAGCTACCAGCAAAATATAGGAAGCTGAAACAAAGAACAGATGAGGGTCTGAATATCCTGGATACAGTTGTGATTTTTCTCTACAACCAACATAATAATACATCTCTGTCTTCTGATTTTATTACATTCACCCATCTGCTGTTATTTTTACAATATGTTCTGAGTATTTTATTAAACTATATTTAATTTAAAATGTTTAAAGACTCTTCTTTATGTCAGAAACAAAATATCAGACGTGCCACCATTATAGGAGTTGGGTTTTGAGTTTAAAACGTGGTCAGTAGGCTGGTATTTCC
>NW_013961670.1:0-675 GCF_001266775.1 Austrofundulus limnaeus
TAATTATTATTTTGATCCCTACATTGGTAATGTCTGACTGGGCCTCGTGCCACTTTATGACCAACAAATTGGGCCCCGAGGTCAAAAAGGTTAAAAACCCCTGCGTTAGAGAGCCCAGGACGGTGGGCTGTAGGGGACTGGGGGTGGGATCGTTGGCTCAGGCTAACAGACTCTGGGTTAACTCTGGGTTAGTAAAGATCATGATTCACTTGATCCACACATGGTTAATGATTTCTCTTTCTCTCACCCCCCCTCCTTTCCATGGCCCCTCTTCTTTTCCTCCACAGTCTGATCGTTTTGACCGCTCTTCCTTCCTCACACTCTGCCTCTCCCCTGTCACCCTCCTCCTCCTCACCTCTACATGTGATTTCTCTCTCATTCATCTTTCTGCTTCTTGATCCACTTCTTCAAATTCATTCCAGCCTCCCCCTCCTCCTCCCCCTCCCTCCCTGCCTCCCTCCTCCTCCTCACCTCTACATGTGATTTCTCTCTCATTCATCTTTCTGCTTCTTGATCCACTTCTTCAAATTCATTCCAGCCTCCCCCTCCTCCTCCCCCTCCCTCCCTGCCTCCCTCCTCCTCCTCACCTCTACATGTGATTTCTCTCTCATTCATCTTTCTGCTTCTTGATCCACTTCTTCAAATTCATTCCAGCCTCCCCCTCCTCCTCCCCCT
>NW_013961671.1:0-675 GCF_001266775.1 Austrofundulus limnaeus
CATCAATGACTTCTTTTCTTAAACAAGAGCAGCCTGTCGAATGGCATCAGCAAAATAAGAAAAGTGTGAGGTCCACTGGCATTGGACTGACACAGTATGTGAAGCTGGAATGAGGAAATGTTCTAAAAAAAATAACAATAAAACTGCTAACTTGCTTGTGTTGGAAAACTTTTTAAGCTTTTCTTGAGCCCACATAATTTCATATCTCCAGTTTCTTTCTCCCCTCCCACTGGTACGACAAAGGTTCAGAAGCAAGTTGCTCCACGAGAACAAAAGAAAAGAAAAAACATAAAGATGTTGTAACTACTTCCCCCCCTGTCCTTCCAAGACTGCTTGCAAAACCAGGTCAACAATCCTGTTCCTCAAACCAACAATGGAGCAACGTGCTTTCAGCCGACAGAGGGGAGAGGGATAAGAGTAAGGCAAGGCAGGCATGTCCCATCACAGGGAGGGCCTGGCTGCTCCTGTTGCCTCACTCCTGTGCCTTCAGTTGGGACATAATGGGCCCTGCTTATCCCAGGTGTTAGCGCACATTGTCCTCCCCCCTCCTGGACGCAGACGTGCAATTTACGCTGAGGCAGCGTGTAATTTTAGAGTTTGTCACTAAAACCTGTGTGGCCTGTCATCTTTACTGTGATGGAGGCAGTGTGGTCTGTGGTGGAAATATCATACTAA
>NW_013961672.1:0-675 GCF_001266775.1 Austrofundulus limnaeus
GTGATTATTTGACAGGAGTTTTACTTTTAAACTGTAAGTGCATTTGATTTAGTTATGTTAGTTATGCTAGTTTAGTTATGAACTAAATACAATAAAAATTAAACCAATATTTAGATTAATTATCGTTTTGATCCATTTGGTAATGTCTGACTGGGCCTCGTGCCACTTTATGATTGGACCCTGATGTCAAAAATGTTAAGAACCCCTGCAGTAAGGGATAAATATTCACACTGGAGTGAGACTCAGAGACACAGCTGTTGGGTGATATGCATTTCTTTAAAGAGTTATTTTTCTTTATTGCATCTGTGTCCACATCAATGCTTGAATGGAGGTGGAATGCTGCATAAGAGGACCCAATCAACACATTAAAAATGTAAATAAAAGTGTAGATTTACAACAGAAAAGGATGTGACATGTCAAAAATTTCCTTCAGTCTGTAAATCAAGTCAACTTATGTTTTTCATATGATCTACTTTAATGAACTAGCAAATATGCCATTCAAATATTAAATGTGTCAAAAAAATAACTTTTTGAACAGAAACCACGTATTCCAAAATTTACCTGCACTCACTGACCCAAGAT
This sequence comes from Austrofundulus limnaeus, assembly GCF_001266775.1. NCBI lineage: Eukaryota > Metazoa > Chordata > Actinopteri > Cyprinodontiformes > Rivulidae > Austrofundulus > Austrofundulus limnaeus. Next base: position 583 of record NW_013961672.1, read on the forward strand.
GTGTTTTTGATTTGGAGAGAGGAAAACAATGAAGTCTAGACAACTGAATGTGATCTGTGTAAAATTTTAATCACGTTCCTGCACAGACAGAGC
>NW_013961673.1:0-273 GCF_001266775.1 Austrofundulus limnaeus
CTTCCAAACCTTTCACTCGTCTTGTTTTTGGTGGCACAATCCTGTATTTAGTCCACATGTGTCTTGCGTTTTGCATTTGACAAGAAGGGTTAGCTCTCCCTGCTAGCTTGTTGTGGAGGAATTCTTCTTCTTGTGTTTTGTTTATTGGCGGTTGACAATCAACTTAATGGTGCATTACCGCCACCAACTGAGTGTGGATCAAAATACTTTATGTTGCTTATATCCTTTTTTCTAAATTTTTCTTAAAAAAAACAAACTTTAAACAATTTGTAT
>NW_013961673.1:1273-1675 GCF_001266775.1 Austrofundulus limnaeus
CCAGTTCACCAGAGACACCTGGACAGGTCTCCAGTTCACCAGAGACACCTAGACAGCTCTCCAGTTCACCAGAGACACCTGGTCAGGTCTCCAGTTCACCCAAGACACCTGGACAGGTCTCCAGTTCACCAGATACACTTGGACAGGTCTCCAGTTCACCAGAGACACCTGGAGAGGTCTCCAGTTCACCAGAGACACCTGGACAGGTCTCCAGTTCACCAGAGACACCTAGACAGCTCTCCAGTTCACCAGAGACACCTGGACAGGTCTCCAGTTCACCCGAGACACCTGGACAGGTCTCCAGTTCACCAGAGACACCTGGGTAGGTCTCCAGTTAACCTGAGTTACCTGGTCAGGTCTCCAGTTCACCAGAGACACCTGGACAGGTCTCCAGTTCACCAG
>NW_013961674.1:0-401 GCF_001266775.1 Austrofundulus limnaeus
GTCCCAAGCAATGTGTGCATTTTTCAATGCTTGAAAATGATGAGTGCAGTACAACATGGTTACATTTCTGTAGAAAAACATTGCATCATCATAAAACTAAGAGAGCAATTATGATGTAAAAGGGTTTTAATTTCAGAAAATGAATGTTGAGAGATGCCTTTCATTTGTAAAAGAAATCACTGAAAACATCCAGTGATAATTTTATAGGCAACTTCCAGGCATGTGGAAACACAAACTATGCAGTTATGGGAGTCTTGTTCCCTAACTTTGGTAACATTGTGTAAAAAGCTATGGTTAAGCTAGACAAATAGCCAAGAAAAGATGGAGCAACAACTTAAAGCAGGGTCCTAAAAACATTACACTACGAGTTATCAACACATAGTCCTCAAAATGCTGTGCCC
>NW_013961674.1:1401-1675 GCF_001266775.1 Austrofundulus limnaeus
TTATTGTGTTCTGTAATGAAACTATTCTTGAACAATTATAAAACGAAAATGTAAAACAGTAGACAAGGTTAGCTGCACATGCTAACATCATAACTGAAGTGAGCAGCCATTAGCCCATGTTGCCATTTTTGTTTCTAGTTGACATCGAGTCAGTTTTAACACAAATGTATCTAATTCCTGTTTTTAAATGGTCATTTCATTTAACACATGGCGTGTTTAAACCTTGTTCTAAGTGGTCACCTGTTCTCAGCATAAGCTAGCTTTTGCTCATTAG
>NW_013961675.1:0-675 GCF_001266775.1 Austrofundulus limnaeus
CACATAGAAAATGAACACAGAAACAAAAAGGATTATAGAAAAAGCTCCTTTACTTGTTATCAAACATTCTTTAAAAATGCCAGATATTTTGTTTCAGCAAGGTCAACATTTACTTGTCAAAGTGCATATTTCCAGATCAGCTAATGTTTTTTTCTTCCCACATATCTTTTACCATTCATAAAATAAAAATGAAAGAAAGAAAATGTTTCTTTTTACAGAACACATGAGACCGTGTGTGTTTTATGGGCGGGCCGGCTGGCCATCTGACTCCGTCCGTGCCCACTCCTCCCCTGAAACCGGCCTGGTTGTGGTCATCACTTTTTTGTTCCTGTTCGACTTTGGACCCAAAAACTCCCTGACCATCCACAGAGGTGCTCTTGTTTGCATAGACTGAGGCGATGATGCTGTGAAGCTTCTCAGAGAGCGTCACTCCCCCCGCCTCTCCTGTCCATTCCACAGCAGTCTAGTGATGGTCACTTATGTCGTCTTTGCAGGTCTAATGTTGATGCATCTTTTGCTGTCATTTGTCACACAGCTTGTCAAGAAGCCTCATGTTGTAGCATCAGCCTGATTGATCTGACAATGATGTGATGGTAGCCCCGTAGAGTGGCAGCAGGTGCTGGGCTGTCACTGTCAGACTTTGAAGCTTTGTTTCATAATGGCCACTTTCTCAGT
>NW_013961676.1:0-675 GCF_001266775.1 Austrofundulus limnaeus
TAGTATCTGGCTGATGATCTAGCATCAAAGGTAATCTGTATTTCTTCAAGGAATGGTAGACTGTTTATTTTATCAGCCCAGATTGCTCCTGAGTCACACAGGGATGTGTTGTAGTTGAACGGGGTGGGGGAGGTGGGGGTTTACAGAGAGGTTTGAAGGATAGCTGAGTGGACAGACACGTGACCTCGGGGTAGAAATTGGATTTGGCTCTTGTGTCCCGATGCTGGCAGTGTATGGAAACAGGCTTGGTAAACTGCTCCTTCTCATACACGCGCCTCTAGACCGTCGTCATTTTATTTCCCACTGAGCATGAAATTAAAGCTATTTATAACGTCTCTGATAATTACATTAAACTTCTCACACGAAGATGAGGTTTCTGGTTTTTATGATACAATGTCACAGTTTTAATTAAACCATCTCTGGCAGCCTGCTTAGCCAGCTGAACTGTTTACTCCCTTCCCACAGCTCAGCACTGAGATAACCACCTGATGACACCATTTATACGGCAGCCTGTTGATTGACAGCCCTGGCACCAGGTGATTACACACAGTCTGTTCATTTGACTGCAAGAACTAATGGCGAAAAAAGGTTTAACATATAGGTGCATCATGTTGGCTTTAAAGGGATCCCCGATTAGTTGTAACGAGTTTATATGATAAACATAAACTTTAACTG
>NW_013961677.1:0-256 GCF_001266775.1 Austrofundulus limnaeus
CTATAAACGTGTCAGGTCAGAGACAATAAATGTCCCTGGTCAGAGACTTTAAACGTGTCAGGTCAGAGACTATAAATGTGTCAGGTCAGAGACTATAAACGTGTCAGGTCAGAGACAATAAATGTCCCTGGTCAGAGACTTTAAACGTGTCAGGTCAGAGACTATAAATGTGTCAGGTCAGAGACTATAAATGTGTCAGGTCAGATCATATTAATGTGTCAGGTCAGATCATATTAATGTTTCAGGTCAGATCATA
>NW_013961677.1:1256-1675 GCF_001266775.1 Austrofundulus limnaeus
GAAATGCCCTAGGTCAGAGACAAGAAATGTCCTAGGTCAGAGACAAGAAATGTCCTAGGTCAGAGACAAGAAATGTCCTAGGTCAGAGACAAGAAATGTCCCAGGTCAGAGACAAGAAATGTCCCAGGTCAGAGACTATAAATGTGTCAGGTCAGAGACTGTAAATGTGTCAGGTCAGAGACTGTTAACGTGTCAGGTCAAAGACTGTAAACGTGTCAGGTCAGAGACTGTAGACGTGTCAGATCAGAGACTGTAGACGTGTCAGATCAGAGACTGTAGACGTGTCAGGTCAGAGACTGTAAACGTGTCAGGTCAGAGACTGTAAACGTGTCAGGTCCGAGACTGTAGACGTGTCAGATCAGAGACTGTAGACGTGTCAGATCAGAGACTGTAGACGTGTCAGATCAGAGACTATAAAT
>NW_013961678.1:0-334 GCF_001266775.1 Austrofundulus limnaeus
CTTTAAAACTCTATTTACAGTCCTCTGACTCCAACCAGATTCATACAGTACTCAGCACACAGGCCTGTCAGACCATGGGCTGATATCAGGAAAACCCAAACACAGCAGCGCAACTCTGCTCAGAAACAGAGATTAACATCCTGACAACTTTATTTCTATCATAATGAATTCAGCTTATAATGTACATACATCTCTTCCTGGTTACACCCTTAGAGGTGTTACCTTGTACATCAGACGTCAGAACGTCACTCAGTGTCATTTAGGCTAAGAGAAAAAAACCATGGTAACACACACACCCCAACTCTTTGTCTGCTTCACCCTTACAGACTGAAAT
>NW_013961678.1:1334-1675 GCF_001266775.1 Austrofundulus limnaeus
TAGTGTCTCTGCTTCATCTTTGTGTCACAGCATGTCCACAAGAGAAGTGTTCCGCAGATCAGTCCACCATTTTTCTGGCCGTCTGTGTGTCTTTCATGGTTTTCCTCAGAAAACCGGCCCACTGAATTCACTGCACATGTTTTCACCACTCATCCATTATACCTAGAGAACCCCACTACCAGAACCCAAACATGAGATTCATGACCCCAAAAAATATCTGATGCGATGTCCCGACACCACCCTCCCATGCTAGTGTCTGGTACTGAAGGAGTACTACCTTTATCAAGCGACCCGTGGGTGACATGAACTCAGAATAGTCAGGCGTTTGAGTGGAACTGAGA
>NW_013961679.1:0-675 GCF_001266775.1 Austrofundulus limnaeus
GTGATGACATCAATCTTTATAAATCGGGGCAACCAATGTCCAATAGCTTTTAGTCAACATGTAATTTTTATTTAAGAAAAATAGATCTATCACTAATAAAGACCCTGTATTATAGATAATTATAGATATTTACTTATACTGACACAGAAATAATGAAAAAAAGAGGAGTCATGCTGATATTTAAAAGTATATACAACACTAAACTGTTCAAAAGTTTTGCCTTAATCAGCTTTCTGCTTCAAGTAGAACAGGGATGGGCAAGTGGCGGCCGGCGGGTTGGATGTGGTGCCAGGCTGACTTCCGTCGGGTCAGTGCACTTCAGCTCGCTAAAGCGTTTAGTTTTTGTTTACTTCAAATGTTTTGTATTCATGCTTATTGAACAAGATGATTTATTTGACATGGTTTTTGCTTGTTAAACTGTATGTTGATTTCATTTAGTTATAATGCAACTACAATATAAATTAAACCCAGATTTAGATCAGTTATCACTTCGAGCAGAACATTGTTAATATCTGAATGGGCCTTGTGCCATATTAGATTCAACAGGTTGGGCCCCAGTGTCAAAAAGGGTAAGAACCCCTGTTTTACACTAATAAACTAATGTTCCAGCCTGCTGCAGTAAAAAAGCCTTCAAGTGTGTGTTGAGAGCATTAACACTAATTTTTAGTGTAAAGT
>NW_013961680.1:0-675 GCF_001266775.1 Austrofundulus limnaeus
TGTATACACCTTGTGCATGCAACATGACAATAAAGTTTTTTAAAGTTAAGTAAAGTTAAAGTAAAGTTAGACGTTTAAAAAAAGAAAGCAAATCCCTCAAAAACACCTAAATAATCAAACCTAAACTGAATGGTGTGGAAGGCCTGAAGAACAGACAAAATGGATCACTTGATGGTAAATGAGCTCAGCATTTACTGCAGATGGTCCATTAGTTAGAATGACTGCCTGTGAGGAAGATGGCTCAGAAGCAAAGTTGATGGTCAAAGGCAGAGGTAGACTTTTGGTGGAACCTAACAGGGGTACAATTTGAAAACTCAATTACATGGTAGAATGCATGGTCAGCAGAGGGCAGGAAATCACATTCAATAGGCACCTACGCACAAGATGAACAAATGGTCTTTAAACATTGGGGTAGACATCAGGATTTCCAGACAGCTGAGGGGATATGGAGAGCCTCTTCCTGTAGAAGGTTTTCAGAATTGAATTTGTGCATTTTCTATGCAAATAGGAGTGTTTGATTGGTGGGTCCTAAAAGCATTGACAAATTTATAATAATATTAAAGCACAATATTTTTTGGCTTAAAAACCGTCTAAACACTGTCCTGATGCATCTCAGTAATCCAGGTAGGAAAAAAAAACAATTAAGTAGGTCCTCTGGATGGGTTCTTCTTTAAT
>NW_013961681.1:0-460 GCF_001266775.1 Austrofundulus limnaeus
GGTGGAGAAGGAAAGCATACAGGACGTATCAGGCCCACCTTCACGGCACTGTTTATCCCATCAAAGTCTGTCATGTACTGCACCGTCTTCTGTAACCAGACGTCAGTATGGCGCTCCTGGAGTTTCCGCTGGATTTGGCTGCTACTATTTCCCAGTCCTCTTTGCCTCATCAAACTGACCACGGTGAAATCACACGCCAGCTTAGATGTGAGTATGCAGGGAAACTGCACCCTGTGGCCAATGTCGAGCTGAGAGATGATGCCGTGGCTCCAGCTGATGACCTTCCTCTTGCATTTTCGGCAGGACAAGTACTCTGAGGCCAAAAAGTACATGTTTTCTGCTCCAACCACCAGCCTGATCTTCTGATGCACACCCGCTGAGGTCAGTTCATTCTTACAGTCTGAATGTGGACAAAGTAGCTTAACTTGCCAGAGCTTTCGTGGCATCCAGAGCATCAGGG
>NW_013961681.1:1460-1675 GCF_001266775.1 Austrofundulus limnaeus
ATGGATGGATGGATGGATGGAAACTTGTAAACCAGCAACAAGTTCATTTGTAAAGCACTTAAAAATAACAACATGACACAGTTTGACCTGATAATGTGTAACAAACTTGTTACACACACAAAGTCACAAACGTGTGCCAGGCAGACGTAAAACCAATGAATACAAGCAAAACTAAAATATTAAAACTTATGCTAAGATAACAACAAGGATTGTAA
>NW_013961682.1:0-675 GCF_001266775.1 Austrofundulus limnaeus
CTCTGATAATCTCTGATAACCTCTGATAATCTCTAATAACCTCTGATAATCTCTGATAATCTCTGATAACCTCTGATAACCTCTGATAACCTCTGATAATCTCTGATAACCTCTGATAACCTCTGATAATCTCTAATAACCTCTGATAATCTCTGATAACCTCTGATAACCTCTGATAATCTCTAATAACCTCTGATAATCTCTAATAACCTCTGATAATCTCTAATAACCTCTGATAATCTCTGATAACCTCTGATAACCTCTGATAATCTCTAATAACCTCTGATAATCTCTAATAATCTCTGATAACCTCTGATAATCTCTAATAACCTCTGATAACCTCTGAAAACCTTTGATAATCTTTGATAACCTCTGATAATCTCTGATAATCTCTGATAATCTCTGATAACCTCTGATAATCTCTGATAATCTCTGATAATCTCTGATAACCTCTGATAATCTCTGATAACCTCTGATAATCTCTGATAACCTCTGATAATCTCTGATAATCTCTGATAATCTCTGATAATCTCTGATAACCTCTGATAATCTCTGATAACCTCTGATAATCTCCCATAACCTCTGATAATCTCTGATAATCTCTGATAACCTCTGATAACCTCTGATAACCTCTGATAATCTCTAATAACCTCTGATAATCTCTGATAATCTCTG
>NW_013961683.1:0-337 GCF_001266775.1 Austrofundulus limnaeus
CTCCCTGGCCGACCTGCTTCATCTTCATAGTAAGCTAAGCTCCTGCTGTTCTGTGTTTACTATATACACCTTCCTGGTCTCATCACCTTTTTGTCCTCCACCAGTGTTCCTGACCCCCTGCCTTGTGTCTGCAGGACCACGTTGGACCAAGATCTTTCATTTAAAATAAACATCTTAAAACTTTGTTTCCTGGAGTGTTTGCGTCTGGGTCAAGAAACTTTCTAAAACCATGACAAACAGAAAATATCAAGAGAACTATCTTGAATTTGCATGTTTTCTTACATTATAAAGCCTAGTCGCACTGTTTACTTCCTTTTCTTTCCCTCTGCAGACCACC
>NW_013961683.1:1337-1674 GCF_001266775.1 Austrofundulus limnaeus
GTACAAACATTTATTAAAAATATTATATGAACAAGTGACACAAGTTATATTTCGACATAAAAATTCCACCTCAGAATTGACAAAAACAGTAAATTTAAGATGTTGTAACTTTACTGGCACGCTGCTTAACTAAGTTTAAGTAAAAAAGAATAAAGGTAAAGATTTAGTTTTAAGGATAGGAGGGAAAAGGAAATTAGTGAATTTGCACTTGTTCTGCACAAGTCAACACCAGACCAGCACCAACTTTATGTCAGAATGAGACACCTCCGGGCTAGACTTCAGCGTCTTATCTCAGCAAACGTGTTTTCTACCTTTGATGTCTTCATGACAGCAGGAC
>NW_013961684.1:0-674 GCF_001266775.1 Austrofundulus limnaeus
CCACCACAAAATCAAAGCACCTCAGTGAGCTACAGTACCTACAAATGTTTTGATCATACTCGTCTCTACAACCTATTGCAATCATGTGTAATGGGGAGACCACTTGGATCCCAACTGAACACTTTAGGACCCTAAAAAAACATCCAGGTTCTGGTTGGTGTTTTACATTGCTGTAGAGTTGTCTAAAGAGTATAAAAAGAGCTTAACTAAAAGCAAAATCATCTCCTTTGTTTATCCAGTTCTAATGTAATCTGACGATATTTATTGATCTCTTTGATCTTCCCTGTCTTGGTTCCATGGCGGTTGTCCTTGTTTAAGGCCGTTTCATGCTGCATCCAGTGCTGCAAAATCATCTCTCATTGGCGTAGTTGGGAAGACAGGTCATTTTGTTGTTAGAGTAGCTTTGTCCACCGCTTCCCGACACATATTTTCTTCTTAGGAGTATGCACAAATTATTGTGTGATTGGTTGGGGGTTTGTGGGTGTGTTTTTTTTATATGGAAAAGCAATGGCAATGGTTTTGCTTTTAACTATTTTGCTTCTAGAAGCCAGCTGTTGTGTGTGAGAGCAACATGTTTTGAGGAGCAGCTGGCTGAGGCTGTCAGAAGGTAGTTCATGAATCTTTCAGACACCTATAAAGATGGTCAAATGGCCAAAAACTCCTGAATGGAGATT
>NW_013961685.1:0-308 GCF_001266775.1 Austrofundulus limnaeus
CATTTATAGGATCTGACCTGACACATTTATAGGATCTGACCTGAGAAATTTATAGGATCTGACCTGAGAAATTTATAGTCTCTGACCTAACACATTAAAAGTCTCTGACCTGAGACATTTATAGTGTCTGATCTGAGACATTTATAAGCTCTGACCGGAGACATTTATAGGATCTGACCGGAGACATTTATAAGATCTGACCGGAGACATTTATAGGATCTGACCGGAGACATTTATAGGATCTGACCTGAGAAATTTATAGGATCTGACCTGAGAAATTTATAGTCTCTGACCTAACACATTTATAG
>NW_013961685.1:1308-1674 GCF_001266775.1 Austrofundulus limnaeus
ACGCTCTGACCTCAGACATTTATAGTCTCTGACCTCAGACATTTATAGTCTCTGACCTCAGACATTTATAGTCTCTGACCTGAGACATAATCTCTGACCTGACACATTTATAGTCTCTGACCTGAGACATTTATAGGATCTGACCTGAGAAATTTATAGTCTCTGACCTAACACATTTATAGTCTCTGACCAGAGACATTTATAGGATCTGACCTGAGACATTTATAGTGTCTGACATGAGACATTTATAGTGTCTGACCTGAGACATTTATAAGCTCTGACCTTAGACATTTATAGGATCTGACCTGAGACATTTATAGGATCTGACCTGAGACATTTATAGGATCTGACCTGAGACATTTATAG
>NW_013961686.1:0-674 GCF_001266775.1 Austrofundulus limnaeus
GGATAGGAATTGCACCCCCTGGCCACCCCCACTTGTGGCACCCCTGGTGATTTACAGATGATGTTCTGTGGAGGAATGACATGAGGAGGTAGAACCATAGCACCACACGTCTCTGTTGGCTGCAGAGACAAAAAGGGACATTTAGTTTATGTGGCAGTAGTGGGACAGGATTGTCTCATTCATGACTGCTGAGTTATTAATAAGCAGAGGTGATTTGTTTTCCAAGGCTGGGCTTTATGGGAGAAGTTTTTCTGATCTCTGCAGCTGTTCAGCCCTGTAGCTCTTTTCCTCGTGTTTATTTGTGTTTAACGTAGGCAATAATTTGGAATTAATTTGGTTAATTAACTTGGGGCGACTGTGGCTGAGTGATTAAAGGAGTCACCCTCTAAATCAGAGAGTTGTTGGTTCAACTCCCCGCTATTCAGTCACGTTGATGTGTCCCTGGGCAACATATTGAACCCCCCACTATCTCTGATATGTGTCTGATCAGTGTATGCGTGTGATTCAAAGCACTGATTAGTCTCTGTAGATTGATTTGTATATGTTAGCTTTGTAGAGCTCTTGTAGAGTGCTGTATGAATATACAGTGGGTAAAATAAGTATTGAACACGTCACTATTTTTCTCGGTAAATATATTTCTAGAGGTGCTAATGACATGAAATTTTCACCAGATG